>NC_042994.1:21293214-21474108 GCF_901001165.1 Salmo trutta
TTTATCACCGCCTGATATGGCAGAATGAGCCTGAGGAAGTCTATCCTCAGTGTGGCTCAGTTGGTAGAGCTTAGCTGTTGCAACGCCAGGGTTGTGGGTTTGATTCCCATGGGGGACCAGTACAAAATGTATGCACTCCAGCTGCTCTGGATAAGAGTGTCTGCTAAATGCCTTAAGAATATATATATATATGGCTGGTGGAGTAAGTGAAATCACACAAAAAAGTGTCTGGACACTTCTATAATGTGCCATTTACATAACAAATGTAGGGTTGGTTCAAAAAGTGAATTTGTCCTTTAACTGCCAGGACACCCACTATATCTGATCTTGGTTTCAAACTCCTCAGAGTATTTAAGTGTGTGTGAGTGTGTTCCTGAAGGGGTTGGCTTTAAAGCAAAAACGGTGATCTGAAAGCCCTCTCACAAATACTTTTGACATGCCAGTGATTAAAAGATCAATCCCAAAGTGTTCAACCAACATGCCAACCTATAACTTTGAATGTAACTTCACATTTACACTTTTGCAGAATCGAGTCACTCAACTGTTTATTTTTCCTTCAAATGTGACAAATAAGCTGGCCCACTTTCCAGCTGAGAAGATACCCTGCCAAGCATTTACAACATCCTGCTATTTCTCAAAATATTTCTATGCTCTCCCAAGACATGGAGGAGAAATGCTTGCAGTAGAAGCTGCAGCAGTAGCAGTGCTATTTCCCCAATAATGGTTAAGGTTAGGATTTGGGGAGGAGAAGCTAATCCTAGATCTGTACCTAGAGGAAACTTCACCCTGGAGCACCTCGTTGACTCACGTTCCAGAACAGGAAGAATGGTCCCAGACGGCACTGTGTGATGATGTCATAAGCCCCTGGTGCGGCTCCTAAAAGCAAAATGCGGACAGGTATGCATTAGCCCCTTAAATCAGACTGAGTGAGCACAGCGGTCAATCTGGTTGAGTTCAGCCATCGGTAATGTTGACCAGGCTTGCATAGCTACATATTCCAAAATAAAAAAGTGTAGAATTCAGACTCTGGATAGTAATGTTTATGCCAGTGTCTTCATTTATAAGCACACGCACAAACACACACAACGCACCCCTCATAGTACACAGTAGGCCTATTTTACAGCTTCACTCATAACTGGGGTAAGAAGCCACAGGAAGAAAATAACATTCGGAAGAAACTATAAATATAAAGCAGTCGGTGAAGGAGACAGGAATTAAGAATTCCCCAAAAATCATGGGAAATCTCTGGAAGCATGTGCTACTTGAGTAATGGTGTGAAAAGTAAAACTTGCTACAAATAACCCTCACACGAGCAAGGCAAATGTAATCATTTGGGACTTGAATCAGCCGAGTGCTTAAAGATTCAATACTTAAGAAACAGGTTGCTGTGCTGGCACCCCAAAACACTGTGACATGCAGACTGGTAGTTGCTAGAAAACAAACTGAATAAATAAAAATAAGGAAATTACAATTAAGTCTTGGCAGTGATGGCTTGACTACTGTAAACTCACAGGCAGCATACTCACAGGCAGCCAATGCAGAGGCCTAAAAACCGGTGTAATGTTTGCTCTCCGTCTGGTCTTGGTCAGTACCCGTGCTGCAGCATTCTGCATGTTTTGCAGTTGACCAATGGCTTTCTTGGGTAGACCAGACAGGAGAGCTTGACTACTGTAATGCACTCCTGTATGGTCTACCCAAGAACGCCATTGGCAAAACATACAGAATGCTGCAGCAGGGGTACTGACCACGACCAGACAGAGAGCACACATTACACCGGTTTTAAAGTATCTGCACTGGCTGCCTGTGAGTTTTAGAATTCATTTGAAGATTATTTTATTGTTTTTTAAATCAATCCACAATTGCGCACCCCAATACACGTCAGAAATGCTTTTAAGTTCTGTACCCAGTAGGTTCCTCAGGTCCTCTGGTACTGGAATTTTAACTATCCCAAAGCTTAAGACCAAAAGGCATGGAGAGGCAGCCTTTAGTTAATATGCCCCCAGCCTCTGGTGTAGCCTGCCAATGAAACTGTGGTCACATTTAAAAGAGATCTTAAAACACATCGTTTTATCTTTGCTTTTTCTTAAGGTGTTTTTTTAGTCATTCAGATTTTGTCATTCTTTAGTTTTTTATCTTATGTTTGTTGTGTAGTAAATATTTCTGCTTTTATTTTAATTGTTTTTTATTTGTTTTTTCCTTTGAAGCACATTGCGTTGCATTCCATGTCTGAAATGTGATGCGTAAATAAGGCTTGATTTGATTTGATTTGATGGGTCTCAGAGATATACGTTTTTTTGCATGTGGTCGCTGTTTAGGTATATTTTAAAACAAACCATAACCAAAACCAATTACATCTGTGAGAATAATAAGCCAATAAGCACACTTCAAATAAACTGTAATAATAAACACAGGGCGGGGGGGAATCTGCACCGCCCGCAACCGCAGAGTTCTCCAGAGGCCGGTGCGGTCTGCCCGACGCATCACCGGGGGCAAACTACCTGCCCTCCAGGACATCAACAGCATCCGATGTCACAGGAAGGCCAAAAAGATAATCAAGGACAACAACCACCGAAGCCACTGCTTGTTCACGCCGCTATCATCCAGAAGGCGAGGTCAGTACAGGGCATCAAAGCTGGGACCGAGAGACTGAAAAACAGCCTCTATCTCAAGGCCATCAGACTGTTAAATAGCCATCACTAGCACATAGAGGCTGCTGCCTAATACATACAGTTGAAGTCGGAAGATTGCATACACCTTAGCCAAATACATTTAAACTCAGTTTTTCACAATTCCTGACATTTATCCTAGTAAGAATTCCCTGTCTTAGGTCAGTTAGGATCACCACTTTATTTTAAGAATGTGACATTTCAGAATAATAGTAGAGAGAATGATTTATTTCAGCTTTTATTTCTTTCATCACATTCCCAGTGGGTCAGAAGTTTACATACACTCAATTAGTATTTGGTAGCATTGCCTTTAAATTGTTTAACTTGGGTCAAATGTTTCGGGTAGCCTTCCACAAGCGTCCCACAATAAGTTGGGTGAATTTTGGCCCCTTCCTCCTGACAGAGCGGTGTAACTGAGTCAGGTTTGTAGGTCTCCTTGTGCGCACAAGCGGTTTCAGTTCTGCCCACAGATTTTCTATGGGATTGAGGTCAGGGCTTTGTGATGGCCACTCCGATACCTTGACTTTGTTAAGCCATTTTGTCACAACTTTGGAAGTATGCTTGGGGTCATTGTTCATTTGGAAGACCCATTTGCGACCAAGCTTTAACTACCTGACTGATGTCTTGAGATGATGCTTCAATATATCCACATAATTTTCCTTCCTCATGATGCCATCTATTTTGTGAAGTGCACCAGTCCCTCCTGCAGCAAAGCACCCCCACAACATGATGCTGCCACCCCCGTGCTTTACGGTTGGGATGGTGTTCTTCGGCTTGCAAGCCTTCCCCTTTTTCCTCCCCTTTTTCAAAACATGGTCATTATGGCCAAACAGTTCTATTTTTGTTTCCTCAGACCAGAGGACATTTCTCCCAAAAGTACGATCTTTGTCCCCATGTGCAGTTGCAAACCGTAGTCTGGATTTTTTTATGTCGGTTTTGGAGCAGTGGCTTCTTCCTTGCTGAGCTCCCTTTCAGGTTATGTCGGTATAGGACTCGTTTTACTGTGGATATAGATGTGGACATCTTCACAAGGTCCTTTGCTGTTGTTCTGGGATTGATTTGTACTTTTCGCACCAAAATACGTTAATCTCTAGGAGACAGAACACATCTCCTTCCTGAGCAGTATGATGGCTGCATGTCCCATGGTGTTTATACTTGGGTACTATTGTTTGTACAGATGAACGTAGTACCTTCAGGTGTTTGGAAATTGCTCCCAAGGATGAACTACACTTGTGGAGGTCTACAATTTTCCCATGATGTCAAGCAAAGAGGCACTGAGTTTGAAGGTAGGCCTTGAAACCTCCAATTGACTCAAATTATGTCAATTACCTTATCAGAAGTTTCTAAAGCCATGACATCATTTTCTGGAATTTTCCAAGCTGTTTAAAGCCACAGTCAACTTAGTTTATGTAAACTTCTGACCCACTGGAATTGTGATACAGTGAATTATAAGTGAAATAATCTGTCTGTAAAAAATTGTTGGAAAAATGACTTGTGTCATGCACACAGTAGATGTCATAACCGACTTGCCAAAACTATAGTTTGTTAACAAGAAATTTGTGGAGTGGTTGAAAAACAAGTTTTAATGACTCCAACCTAAGTGTATGTAAACTTCTGACTTCAACTGTAGACTTCCACTTTAATAAATGGAACAGTAGTTACTTAAATAATGTTTACATATCCTGCATTACTAATCTCAAATGTATATTCCTTATTCTATACTATTCTACTGTATCTTAGTTTATGCCGCTCTGACATGGCTCGTCCATATATTTATATATTCTTCATTACATTCCTTTACTTAGATTTGTGTGTATTGGGTATATGTTGTGAAATTGTTAGACGTTACTTGATAGATATTACTGTACTGTTGGAGCTAGAAACACAAGCATTTCGCTACACCGCAATAACATCTGCTAAACACTTGTATGTGATCCCAAAAAATGTATTTGATTTGATAACCTTAACCTTAGCCAGAACTTTAAGTATAACCATAACCATTTAACTTGCTCCATTTTTGACATACTGTGCATGCATTTTTAATCATAAGCATAACCATATGGCTTCCTGCATTTTCACCATACTGTAGCCTACATGCATTGATTATAGCTTGTGAAATCCAGCCGACTGGAAACTATGACCACTAGATTAATCAAGTGTACAGAATGTTTTAATCAAGGTCATGAACCTTCCATTCACACACAAACACACACGCAGAGAGATACTTTTGCCTGCAGATAAGCGTAGTAACTCTAGGCTCCATCTTGTTTCACCCATGGCCAAACTCACTGTAGCCAGAAAAGAGAGAGAGACAGGGAGACAGAGAACAGAGAGAACAGAGAGAGAGAGAACAGAGAAAAAGGAGAGAAGAGAGAGGGAAAAGGTCACACCAGTTAGGCAACACAGAGGTAGGGGAGAGTTCTCCAAATCGTATCGTGGGGAGGCCAAGGGAGGCCAAGCTGAGGGCCCTGACAGAGGCAATGCTCAACCCACTGACTCATCAAAAACAGGAGGGATTAGATCAAATAAACAACCATAAAACATTTTTGGGGAAGTTTCTATTTTGATTGTGGTTCCGGGCAACTGCTGTCCCTTGGCTCTCAGCTCTCACATATATTTGACTTCGCAATGGGGGTGATTTCTATTTACAAATTTCACGTGCGCCAAAGTGACGCAACTAGGCCACACTGGCAGATGGGAGAGGCTGGTTTGTGTAAATCATGAAAGAGGACAAGACCCCCCCCCCCCCCCCCCCCCGACACTCCCTTAACAACTACTAGTGGCCCAGTGAAGCGCAGTATGTTGACCAGACAGACGCCTTGTTGACCTGTTGTAATGCGTTCATCCGCCAGGCGTGAGTGTAACTACTCAAAATTGGAGCACTGATGAGCCCAAGTTTGGGTCATGTTCATTAGGACATGCAACAGAAAATGTTTTAAAAGGTTTCACAATGAAATACTGAAACAAGTAGTTCTTATTGGACAAGTACAGATAGTGCCTCCCCATTTCACTCCATTTCAGTGCGTTTCCCTCCGTTTCATGCCTACTGAACACAACTACGGTCTAGTGGTAGTGCTGAGGCAAACCTGCCCATCCAACTGGGACAAACATCCAACTGGGGCAAACATCCAACGTATGTCCGAATGCATGTGACTGTAACATTTAAGTCATTTACATTTAAGTCATTTAGCAGACGCTCTTATCCAGAGCGACTTACAAATTGGTGCATTCACCCGTAACAACTGAATACTGGTCTGAGTTAGAGTAAGCATAGATGAAACTTGTTGAATTTCATTCATAGACAGATGAACCTCTACAACACTATAGGAATAGCGACTTCAGTCGATTGATGTGGTTCTTTTTCAAACAGTTTTATAGTGGTATTTTATTTTCATATACTGTATCTGTAGTATGTAAGACTGAAGTTGCTGAGGACCAGTTACCTGTATTACAGCGACCTCTACTGGAAGCATGTTTGAATGGTTTCGTGACAGCTCTTTTGAATTGATGGCTTGACAGATATTTTTTTGTCATGATGATAATAAAATAATTGATTTGACATTTGACGTCAAGATATGTTGTGCTGCTTGTGTGACACTGAATATTTACAGTAAATAGTGAAGGAAGCAATAAATACTATGCGATATCCTTACATTTGTATATTTTCACCAGTAGATGTGTTTTTCTCTTATTTTGAACTTTTTTTCTCTCTTATATTGTGCGCTTTAGTTATAATGATTAGCACCCAACCACAGAATAATAGACGGTACAATATCATCTCAAAATAATCTCCATCCAGTACATTTGCGGAACTGTGACACTGAGGGAAAAAAACAAGGAAAAGATTGTAGCCTATACATGAACTGTAAATCATCAAGCATATATAAAAGACCAGAAAAGTAGCTGAGCCACAAAATCAACACAGTTTAGCTAGTATTTCATCAACTAGATGGGACTCTTAATGACAACCATGAATACAAATGAGGTTATATGAGGTCTTGAGCGGCCCAACAGTAAACAATAGCTACAGGCCCAATAGCCACAGGAAGGAGAGTTTGGCACTTGGATCTATTTTTACTACGGTAATTAACATCAAAGAATGTGATATCTCTCCATTCTTTGGCCACAGTCTGACACGTAGCTTCGTCGAATGTTGGATGGCTCCTTTCAACGCTGCTGCTATCACTTGGATTGTCTCCATCTGTTGCAAGAGCATACCTCCATGATACAGATAGAAGGGAGATTGTGGTGTGAGAGAGGAAGGGAAAGGGAGCTATAAAGAGAGAGAGATAACCATGCCCCATTCAAAAAATGTAGAACCAGGAACAAATATAGGTCTTGGTTCACCCCAGACTTGACTGCCCTTGACCAGCACAAAAACATCATGTGGCGTACTGCATTAGCATCGAATAGCCCCCGCGATATGCAACTCTTCAGGGAAGTTAGGAACCAATATATACACAGGCAGTTAGGAAAGCAAAGGCTAGCTTTTTCATACAGAAATTTGCATCCTGTAGCACAAACTCAAAAAAGTTCTGGGACACTGTAATGTCCATGGATAATAAGAACACCTCCTCCCAGCTGCCCACTGCACTGAGGCTGGGAAACACTGTCAGCACCGATAAATCCACGATAATTGAGAATTTCAATAAGTATTTTTCTACGACTGGCCATGCTTTCCACCTGGCTACCCCTACCCCGGTCAACAGCCCTGCACCCCCCACAGCAACTTGCCCAAGCCTCCCCCATTTCTCCTTCACCCAAATCCAGATAGTTGATGTTCTGAAAGAGCTGCAAAATCTGGACCCCTAACATCAGCCGGGCTAGACAATCTGGACCCTCTCTTTCTAAAATTATCCGCCGCAATTGTTGCAACCCCTATTACTAACCTCTCTTTCGTATCGTCTGAGATCCCCAAAGATTGGAAAACTGCCACGGTCATCCCCCTCTTCAAAGGGGGAGACACTCTAAATCAAATCAAATCAAATGTATTTATATAGCCCTTCTTACATCAGCTGATATCTCAAAGTGCTGTACAGAAACCCAGCCTAAAACCCCAAACAGCAAGCAATGCAGGTGTAGAAGCAAGGTGGCAAGGAAAAACTCCCTAGAAAGGCCAAAACCTAGGAAGAAACCTAGACAGGAACCAGGCTATGAGGGGTGGCCAGTCCTCTTCTGGCTGTGCCGGGTGGAGATTATAACAGAACATGGCCAAGATGTTCAAATGTTCATAAATGACCAGCATGGTCAAATAATAATAATCACAGTTGTCGAGGGTGCAACAAGTCAGCACCTCAAGAGTAAATGTCAGTTGGCTTTTCATAGCCGATCATTGAGAGTATCTCTACCGCTCCTGCTGTCTCTAGAGAGTTGAAAACAGCAGGTCTGGGACAGGTAGCACGTCCGGTGAACAGGTCAGGGTTCCATAGCCGCAGGCAGAACAGTTGAAACTGGAGCAGCAGCACGGCCAGGTAGACTGGGGACAGCAAGGAGTCATCATGTCAGGTAGTCCTGAGGCATGGTCCTAGGGCTCAGGTCCTCCGAAAGAGAAAAAGAAAGAAAGAGAGAAAGAGAGAGAGAGAATTAGAGAGAGCATACTTAAATTCACACAGGACACCGGAAAAGACAGGAGAAATACTCCAGATATAACAGCCCCCCGACACATAAACTAGTGCAGCATAAATACTGGAGGCTGAGACAGGAGGGGTCAGGAGACACTGTGGCCCCATCCGACGATACCCCCGGACAGGGCCAAACAGGAAGGATACTCTAGACCCAAACTGTTACAGACCTATATCTATCCTACCCTGCCTTTCTAAAGTCTTCAAAAGCCAAGTCAACAAACAGATCACCGACCATTTTGAATACCACAGTACCTTCTCCGCTATGCAATCTGGTTTCCGAGCTGGTCGTGGGTACACCTCAGCCCCGCTCAAGGTCCTAAACGATATCATAACCCCCATCGATAAGACACAATACTGTGCAGCTGTATTCATCGACCTGGCCAAGGCTTTCGACTCTGTCAATCACCACATTCTTATCGGCAGACTCAAAAGCCTTGGTTTCTCAAATGACTGCCTCGCCTGGTTCACCAACTACTTCTCAGACAGATTTCAGTGTGTCAAATCGGAGGGCCTGTTGTCCGGACCTCTGACAGTCTCTATGAGGGTGCCACAGGGTTCAATTCTCGGGCCGACTCTTTTCTCTGTAAACATCAATGATGTCGCTCTTGCTGCTGGTGATTCTCTGATCCAACTCTACGCAGACGACACCATTCTGTATACATCTGGCCCTTCTTTGGACACTGTGTGAACTAACCTTCAGACGAGCTTCAATGCCATACAACTCTCCTTCCGTGGCCTCCAACTGCTCTTAAATGCAAGTAAAACTAAATGCATGCTCTTCAACCGATCACTGCCCGCACCTGCCCGCCCGTCTAGCATCAGTACTCTGGACGGTTCTGACTTAGAATATGTGGACAACTACAAATACCTAGGTGTCTGGTTAGACTGTAAACTCTCCTTCCAGACTCACATTAAGCATCTCCAATCCAAAATTAAATTTAGAATCAGCTTCCTATTTTGCAACAAAGCATCCTTCACTCATGCTGCCAAACATTCCCTCCTAAAACTGACTATCCTACCGATCCTTGACTTTGGCGATGTCATTTACAAAATAGCCTCCAACACTCTACTCAGCAAATTGGATGCAGTCTATCACAGTGCCATCCGTTTTGTCACCAAAGCCCCATATACTACCCACCATTGCGACCTGTATGCTCTCGTTGGCTGGTCCTCGCTTCATATTTGTCGCCAAACCCACTGGCTCCAGGTCATCTATAAGTCTTTGCTAGGTAAAGCCCCGCCTTATCTCAGCTCACTGGTCACCATAGCAGGACCCACACATAGCACGCGCTCCAGCAGGTATGTTTCACTGGTCACCCCCAAAGCCAATTTCTCCTTTGGCCGCCTTTCCTTCCAGTTCTCTGCTGCCAATAACTGGAACGAATTGCAAAAATCACTGAAACTGGAGACTCATATCTCCCTCTCTAACTTTAAGCACCAGCTGTCAGAACAGCTCACAGATCACTGCACCTGTACATAGCCCATATTTAAATAGCCCATCCAACTACCTCATCCCCATACTGTTATTTATTTATTTTTTGCTCCTTTGCACCCCAGTATCTCTACTTGCACATTCATCTTCTGCACATCTATCACTCCAGTTTTGAATTGCTAAATTGTAATTATTTCTCCTCTATGGTCTATTTATTGCCTTACCTCCCTTATCTTACCTCATTTGCACACACTGTATATAGACTTTTCTATTGTGGTATTGACTGTATGTTTGTTTATTCCATGTGTAACTCTGTGTTGTTGTTTGTGTCGCACTGCTTTGCTTTATCTTGTACAGGTCACAGTTGTAAATGAGAACTTGTTCTTAACTGGCCTACCTGGTTTAATAAAAGTGAAAAAAAATTATTATAATATTCCGGTAAAGCCAACACCATCGTGTTACGTTACATTTGAGCTGTTTGTTTAAGTACAGTTAACAAGAACACTTGTTATGCTTACTCAAACATTGACAGTACAGTATACTCAAATAATATATTTTTTTACTCAATTGGTTTAATGCAATCGGTTTCCTCAAACCATTTGAGTTAATGTAACTAATCAGGTTTTACAGTGATAGTTGCCCTATGTATGGGTGCATGTGTGGGTGCATGTGAAAATATGTTATAAATAGGTTTGGGAAAACCTGCTTATTACCTCATAACAATGGGGTAGAGTATAGCTGCCCTATGGCCTGAAACATTGCTGACTTTTGTCTACCTTATGACAACCTTATATCTACCTTATGACTTACGACAGGGTAGTTATGTCAGCGTGTGACAAGTTGTTATGTTTACCTTTTGACAAGGCAGGCACACAAACCCTTCCTCGCCAAGCTTGTGTGTTTTGTTTTTCTCTGTATTTGTTTGTTTGTTTTCTCTAAACTCTCTGTTTTCTCTAAACCACATCCCCACCCCCAGGAGTGGCAGCGCAGAGCAGTGTAGGGTGATAAATGTGTCAGAGAGGTGCCTGGCAGTGCCCATGTTTGGATGATTTGTGGCGTGTCCCCTTGGCACTTTGGCAGTAATGTGCCATTAAGCAGTCAAGGTGACTATTAGGTGACTCGTGGAGTATTGGATCAGTGGATTGGCAAGAGACGAGGCTTAAACTTTTCCCACCTTTCCCTAACATGGGTTGAGTCATTATTTCGCAAAAAGGTAGGACAGTAATTCCCAAACCCATGAGAAAATCCATTGTGCAATGCTTAAAAAAGTATTGTGGTCATTTCGATTAGGGCTATTATAAAACATGTTTAATACGTTAAAGTAAACTATATATACAAAGTAACTCAAAGGTTACTTACATGAAACACAAAATTCATTTTCAATTCAACATTCAGCAATGTTTCAGGCCACACTTTCCCCCTACGCTGATGATCTGAAATAACCCAGGGACCGTCTGGTTTATTTAAGGTGACGAGGAGAAAAGGAAGAGAAGGATAGAGAAAAAAAGACAGCACACCTGACTTTCTCCACAATAAACAGTTGTGATCCATCCCAAATGGCACCCAGAGGTGGGACCAAGTCATTGTTTTACAAGTCACAAGTAAGTCTCAAATCTTAGCACTCAAGTCCCAAGTCAAGACGGGCAAGTCCGAGTCAAGTCTCAAGTCAAGACCGTCAAGTATCAAGTCAAGTCTCAAGTCCTAAACTTTGAGTTTCGAATCCTAAACAAGTCATAATGTGCTCTTCACCAAATGTAATACCATTTCATATTTTTAACAAGAGAAAGTTAGTATATTACATTTACGCAAATCATGAATGCTTTTAAAAATATCTAGATATTTATTACTTTCAAAATAAATGTTATATTTCCATGGAAATACATGGGTAGCCATGAGAAAGACACATCCCCCCCAATAGTGATCGACTATCGAGGACCGCTGTGGGGCGCAATCGGGTGATGTAGGCTTGTACACAATCGCCCAACCCAACCTTTAACACACACACACACACACACACTCTCAGTGTGTGGTTACAGTAGGCTAACGTATATCAATGGTTCTAGGAACAGCAGTAACATCAGGCAGGATTTAGGCTACCAACTGCCTAGCCAGTTGTAGCTCAATCTCGGTGCAATGATTACGTTCCCGCACTGACTGACTGTGTGGAGGCTCATTGATTTAACGTTACGTTAGCCTACACTAGTAAAGTAATAAAACATATAGCTGTCGGCTATATTAGCCACAACTTACCGTTCTTTGTGCAGCTTCAAATGTTGAACAAAGTTGGAAATTGTTGCGCCTCCGTCTGTAGTTTTCTTCCTGCATGTTTTGCAAGTTGCAATCCGTTTTTTGTTGATACAGTGTAGTCTTTATATCAGATTTTTTTTGGGGGGGGGTATCATCTTTCCAAGGGCTCCATCTGAATTCACCCGCCGACGTTCCTCTGCACTGCCACGCACAACTTTTTCTCAGCTGGCACAATTTGATTGGCTGCTGTCCGATTCAAACTGTAATCCATTAAATGAAGAGTTGATGCATTGCACACTTTTTTAATAGCAGAATTTTTTATATTTGGGCTTGGGGAGGGTATCAAGTCAGGTCGAGTCATAAGGCTCAAGTCCAAGTCAAGCCACGAGTCATTGGTGTTAAAGTCAAAGTCGAGTTGCAAGTCATCATATTTGTGACTCGAGTCTGACTCGAGTCCAAGTCATATGACTCGAGTCCACACCTCTGCTATTTCCTGTGTAGTGCATAGGGCTCTGGTCAAAAGTGCACTAGATAGGAAAGAATATAGGGTGCCATTTCAGATGCAACCTCGAAAATGAGCTGGCGTGGTAGGCATCCAAGAATATCAAAACCTGCCCACATCGACAAAACCTCAAGAAGACACCGGGTCCCTTGTTTTCCATGGGAGCGGTGAACCGCATAAGTGACATAAAAATTAGGGCAAAACACAGACGGTTAAATAGTATATTAACGACCTCCATCTTTTGCAACACCTTCTAAAGGGGGTTGGTATATTGTCACACCCTCTAAAGGAAGTGGTAATAGAGCAGCCGTGTAGATAGGGGCAGGAATTTATATCTGGTATGCATCTGTTAAAAAGCCCAGTGCGCTTATCACTTTGGGTCGACTGGGCCTTTCCTAGTGAGACAATACACATCACAGACTGAGAGATGTGGGAGTTTATGTGGGTCATGAATGCGCAGTTGCTTGAGTCCTCTCTCCGCATTCTCTTTAAATGCTTACAGCCTTCTTCTGTGAAGGTATGGCTTATTCAAAGCCCCCATGTGAGAATAATGGATAAATTGCAACGATTTAAGGATAGCTTAGACTATTTATCCATAAATTGCTGTGTTCATTCTATCCAATCATTGATTAATCATTGATTATGATTTTGACTCTGCCTCCATAACGAACTGGTGTTGTGCACTTTTCATCCATAACACTGCAAAAGGTCACTTTACACACAGCTGTTTTGCATACACGTGCATCGGAGAGGCACACACAACTGCAAGCCAAGACTGGCAATGCCAATACTGTGATGCTTCCAACACTACGGGTGGGTTCAGGTCTACCCGCAGGTGCCAACGTCAGCACCACTACCACCATGGCAGGGCCTAACAAAGCGTTCAGTGTTGGGGCGAGTGAAGTCACTGCCGCCGTCAGATGGAGCAGAAAGGAGAAGGTGAGTTATTGCCAAACATACCCTGTGCCCCCTTGCCAATGTTATTGAGTCATTTTATATGTGGCAGCAAAGTGGGTCTAATAAGCAACCGAGGAGATGACAGTCAGGCTGGCCATGAAGTGAATATAAAGGCCTACCTACTATCCAAACATACAGTACCGGTCAAAAGTTTGGACACACCTACTCATTCAAGGGTTTTTCTTTATTTAAAAAAAAACTATTTTCTGCATTGTAGAATAAGAGTGAAAACATCAAAACTATTAAATAACACATGCGGAATCATGTAGTAAACAAAAAAAAGTTATATTTGAAATTCTTCAAAGTAGCCACCCATTGCCTTGATGACAGCTTTGCACACTCTTGGCCTTCTCTCAACCAGCTTCACCTGGAATGCTTTTCCAACAGTCTTGAAGGAGTTCCCCCAGGTATGTTGAGCATTTGTTGGCTGCTTTTCCTTCACTCTGCGGTCCAACTCATCCCAAACCATCTCAATTGGGTTGAGTTTGGGTGATTGTGGAGGCCAGGTCATCTGATGCAGCACTCCATCACTCTCCTTCTTGGTCAAATAGCCCTTACACAGCCTGGAGGTGCGTTTTAGGTCATTGTCCAAATGATAGTCCCACTAAGCGCAAACCAGATGGGATGGCGTATCGCTGCAGAATGCTGTGGTAGCCATGCTGGTTAAGTGTGCTTTGAATTCTAAATAAATCACTGACAGTGTCACCAGCAAAGCACCCCCAGACCATCACACCTTCTCCTCCATGCTTCACGGTGGGAACCACACATCATTCGTTCACCTACTCTGCGTCTCACAAAGACACGGCGGTTGGAACCAAAAATCTCAAATTTGGACTCATCAGACCAAAGGACAGATTTCCACCAGTCTAATGTCCATTGCTCGTGTTTCTTGGCCCAAGCAGGTCTCTTCTTATTATTGGTGTCCTTTAGTAGTGGTTTCTTTGCAGCAATTCGACCATGAAGGCCATGTTTCGCATTGACTGACCTACATGTCTTAAAGTAATGATGGACTGTCCTTTCTCTTTGCTTATTTGAGCTGTTCTAATATGGACTTGGTCTTTTACCAAATAGGGCTATCTTCTATATACCACCTCTACCTTGTCACAACACAACTATTTGGCTCAAACACATTAAGAAGGAAATGAATCCCACAAATTAACTTTTAACAAGGTGCACCTGTTAATTGAAATGCATTACAGGTGACTACCTCATGAAGCTGGTTGAGAGAATGACAAGAGTATGCAAAGCTGTCATCAATGCAAAGGGTGGCTACTTTGAAGAGTCTCAAATATTGTCATGTCCTGACCAGTATAAGGGGTTATTTGTTATTGTAGTTTGGTCAGGAAGTGGCAGGGGGTGTTTGTTTAGTGTTTCGGGGTTTGTTGGGCTATGTGCTTATGTAAGAGGGGTGTTTGTTTTATGTGTTTCGGGGTTTGTGGTTAATGTTCTATGTTAGTATATTTCTATGTTCGTTCTAGTCTTTCTATTTCTATGTTTAGTTAATGGGGTTGACCTTCAATTGGAAGCAGCTGCTCCTCGTTGCTTCTAATTGAAGGTCCTATTTAAGAGGGGTGTGTTTTCTATGGGATTTTGTGGGTAGTTGTTCCTTGTTTAGTGTTTGTGCACCTGACAGGACTGTTTTGTTTTATTCTTTTTTTGTATACGTATTTATTTGTTTCTCCTTCTTCAAAATAAAAAGAAGATGAGTATACATATTCCCACTGCATTTTGGTCCAATACTTACGACGACCGTGACAAATATAAATATATTTTCATTTGTTTAACACTTTTTTGGTTACTACATGATTCCATATGTGTTATTTCATAGTTTTGATGTCTTCACTATTATTCTACAATGTAGAAAATTGTTTAAAAAAAACTTGAATGAGTAGGTGTCACGTCCTGACCAATATTTAGGTATTAGTTGTATTATATTTGGTCAGGACGTGGCAGAGGTATATTTGTTTTGTATTATGGGGTTTTGTGTGTGGTGTAGTGGGGTGTGTTAGTGGTTGGTATAGGTTCTAGGGTTATTTTTCTATGTATAGTTAATTGGGGTTGGACTCCCAATTGAAGGCAGGTGTGTTGAGTTGCCTTTGATTGGGAGTCCTATATAGTAGGGTGTGCTTGTCTTTGTGTTTCGTGGGTAGTTGTTTTTTGCACTGCTAGGTATAGCCTGCGAAACTGTCTCTTGTCGTATTGTCTGCATTTCTTGTTTTTCCGTGGTCAACGTCCTTTAATAAATATGATGTTGAACACGCAACCCGCTGCGTATTGGTCCACTTTCTCCCACGATGATTTCGCTATATCGTCTGGCGACGAAGAAATCTGTGACAGTAGGTGTGTCCAAACTTTTGACTGGTACTGTACAAAGGGGTATTTCAGAATTTAGAGGTGAGAGAGTGTATTATAAGGATGTTATATCTACTTCTGAGTTCTTATGACAGTTCACAGAAAGTGTTATAATGCACTACAAGGGTAGGCATTATAAATGCATTATAAAGGCATTATAAATGCATGTGCCTCATAGAAAGTTAGCCTCCCTTCTTAGCTTATCTAAGATAGCGTTAGCAGAAAAAGTTCCAGTAAGCAAACTATTACTCAGACCGACCTTATCAAAGCACTTTTCGTATCAGGGATAATTAAGCCACAGATTTAACCACTGAGAGATGTTAATGGTTACTGTGCAAACAACAACCACTATAAAGACTTGCCGTCTGTGAGAACATCTTAACCTTAAGGTTTTACATTGTATAATTCAAGTTAAAACTCTACAGTGTTCAAACGTAGTCAACTGTATTAGTGTTAATGTTCAACTCTTTATAGTTACTGAAAGTTCCTGAAAGCTAACACTAATAGGATTAAATGTAACACAAAAAAGTGTCTATATTGTTCCACACTACACAGAGATAGCTAACACCGTGTGATATAGGACAATATAGACACTTCTGATTTAACACTTGCTTTTTTGCTGTGAGATAACCACCACAATGTTGGGCTGTCGATCCATTTTGAAATGTTGATTAAAAACTATATTTGTTTTTAAGAAAGCTTGAATTGTTGGGAAATGGCCAGTGGTCAAATCAGCATGGATGAAAAAGCAATTCATCCAGGACTGTAATCTAAAATGAACTTCAAGCTTTTAGATAACTACAGTAAAAAGCAGTTAGAAAACGCCCCTAATGTTCCCTTCAAAAACTTGGCAGACAAAATGTCTGCCCCAGACCAATTCTCTACCTCTCTCTAAGATAGCAATGAGAAATAATACTCTTTGGGTAATTTTATGTCTTATCCAAGGGTGGCATGTCATAATCAGTGTCTTGACACACTTCATGTAATGAAGTGGCTGAGTTGGCCCTGGTGCCTAGAAGAAACTTGTTAACACTTTCTAGTGTTATAATTTACTATAAGTATATCTTAAGGCATAATACAATTTTAAAGTATTGGTGCCTCATAGAAAGTGTTACCAAACGTTTCTACTTGGTGATTTGTGTTGTTGTTGTTTTTTTAAATTAAATTTTTGTCCCTCTGATTATACAGCAAAATGGGTATTATCCCAATTAAAATCTTTTTGTTGTTGTTGATATTTTAACTATATTTTATTTAAAGTGCATGCTCAACTTTTTAAATGCCCCAACACCCTTTTATTCCAAAGATGAGCAGTATAATTTTGACTTTAGCAATGATACACTTCCAATTCATGGTTTATTATAACCCTGCACGGAGACAGTAAGGTTGCAGGTGGGTCTTCCTTGTTTGTACAATGAAACACATTCATGCCTTCTTCTTCGGGAGAGGTAAAGGTCGAGTGTTATGTGAGGTCCTCCTCTCTAAAAAGACTGAAGCCAACTGTGTACGTGCAGCCGGACTCAGTTCCTGTAGCAGTGCCAATATTTACCAAGCAGGTGTTCAACTTGGTTTAATATTAATCCTCATGTATTATATGCTGCTGGTGCAGAGGAATTTCTAGGTAAAGGAACACGACCTTTTGCCAGGATCTATTTTCAGTGAATGAGTCAAACAAAATTGTTGGCAACAGTTTTGATAAGCTGTTGCTGTTTCTTATTATTACAGTCCAGGTATTTCTGGTTTATGATTATTATGTTATTATATTTATAATGTAGCATCATATTTTTTTAAATCAACTCTGAATATACAGTTTTTTATGTTCGGCTAAGTTCACTCTTTATCCTAGTATAAAAAGTACATTTGATGAAAGACATATTGCAAATGAACAAAGCTTCATTGTGGGTCGAAACACTTTCTATTTAATGACGAGAAGAATATTGAAACATCAAATCATGAAATGTACCTAAGGACTTCATAACACATTCATAACTTAGAAACGCATTCATAAGCAGTAAACATAACATGCATACGTAAACAACCACTTCAACTTTAACTGAAAATATAAAATAATGAGTGGTTATAGTTAATAATGATTTGAATGACAAAAACAACAACGAATTAAAAAAAACTGCACGCTTTGTTTCAACCTTATGAATGGGCCTTGGCTCTTAACCGTTGGCCATGCCCTCGTTATGCTGACGTCAGGGGTTGGGTTACTTTGGGCTACGTGTGGAGTGAAGTTGGGGGGGGGGGGGGGGTTGGGGGGGGGGTGTGGGGGGGGTGTACGGTGCGTCGTCGCCATGCGACTCGACCAGAACGACACACTGCAAACAAGAGTCAGACAATTTGTTATGTCGCGTTCAAACAGTTTTTATCTACTACGAAACCCCAAAGGAGCGCAAGTCACCACGTGATTCAATTATTTACCTGGGTTGCCCCCGCTCTCCAGTTTCGTTTGCATTGTTTCAGGAGTCTTCTAAACTTGCACGGTAGAAACGCGTGAAAAGACCTGGGTTTAAAGTGGCACTGGCTCTTGTATAAGCATGGAGAGAGAGAGCGTAAAGGAACGGGCCGCCGGGACCGATTTGGACAGGGACCAGCAGTATTGTGAGCTTTGTGGAAAGATGGAAAACCTGCTTAAATGTGGACGGTGTCGGAACTCTTTCTACTGTAGTAAAGAACACCAGAAAGCGGACTGGAAGAAGCACAAGCAGTTTTGCAAAGAGGCCGAGAAACCTCAGTGTCAGCCACAGCCCGAATCAACACAACAGCCCGCACGGACTGCAAAAGGAGGGCAAGACAAGCACCTAAAAAAGAAAAGCACAGAACAGAATAAAACAGCTTCTCAGAGCACCACAAACACTGGGCTTTCAAATCCGCCTGCAGATGGCGAAAGAATTAAAGATTTGATCACTTCAGCAACTAGCTCGGGTAGTGTGTCTGACAGCAAGCAGACTGGGGAAGGAATTAAACTCAGGTCTAAGACCAACGGACAAACGATGTCCCCCCCGCAAAAACTGGCTATGGACTATATTGTTCCATGTATGAATAAGCATGGAATTTGTGTTGTTGACAATTTTCTTGGAGAAGAGACAGGACAGAGTATTTTGGAGGATGTGAGAGCCCTCCACAAGACTGGTAAATTTACCGATGGGCAGTTGGTTAGTCAAAGAAGTGACTCCACTAAAGATATACGAGGAGACAAAATAACCTGGACTGAAGGAAGAGAACCTGGTTGTGAGAAGATAGCCTTTCTCATGAGTCGCATGGATGACATGGTCCGACACTGTAATGGTAAACTGGGAAACTACAGAATAAATGGAAGGACGAAAGTAAGTAAACACTGAAAGTGAGTAGCACATTATAACTTATTGAATTTGTTATTTATCTTCTCCAGGTAGGCATATTTAAAAGTGATTTATTTTTGCAGCAACATAATAATCATAATATTGAAAACAATAATAACATATTTTTACATGTGTAATAATAATAATAATATGAATATGGTATCATATTAATTATACTATAAGAATATATAACACATATAATATTATAATAACAGATAGGCCTATTCTTAAAATAATAATGAATAAGCATAGGCCTATACAGTGCATTTGGAAAGTATTCAGGGCACTTGACCTTTTCCACATTTTGTTACTTTACCGACATTCTAAAATTGATTAAATCGTTTTTTCCCTCATCAATCTACAATCTGCAAATGTAGAAAAAAAAACACGGAAATATCACATTTACATGAGTATTAAGACCATTTACTCAATACTTTGTTGAAGCACCTTTGGCAGCGATTACAGCCTTGAGTCTTCTTGGGTATGATGCTACAAGTTTGGCACACCTGTATTTGGGGAGTTTCTCCCATTCTTCTCTGCAGATCCTCTCAAGCTCTGTCAGTTTGGATGGAGAGCTTCGCTGCACAGCTACTTTCAGGTCTCTCCAGAGATGTTCGATCGGGTTCAAGTCCGGGCTCTGGCTGGGCCACTCATGGACATTCAGAGACTTGGCTGTGTGCTTAGGGTTGTTGTCCTGTTGGAAGGTGAACCTTCATCCCAGTCTGATGTCCTGAGCGCTCTGGAACAGGTTTTCATCATGGATCTCTCTCTACTTTGCTCTGTTCATCTTTCCCTCGATCCTGCATTTTGGCAAACTCCAACAAGGCCTGATTGGTGGACTGCTGCAGAGATGGTTGTCCTTCCGGAAGATTCTCCCATCTCCACAGAGGAACTCTTGAGTTCTGTCAGAGTGACCATCAGGTTCTTGGTCACCTCCCCGATCAAGGCCCTTCTCCCCCGATTGCTCAGTTTGGCTGGGTGGCCAGCTCTAGGAAGATTGTTGGTGGTTCCAAACTTCCATTTAAGAATGATGGAGGCCACTGTTCTTGGGGACCTTCAATGCTACAGACATTTTTGCTCTGACATGAACTGGTCAACTGTGGGACGTGTGTGCCATTCCAAATCATGTCCAATCAATTTAATTTACCACAGGGGACTCCAATCAAGTTGTTGAAACATCTCAAGGATGATCAATGGAAACAGGATTCACCTGAGTTCAATTTCGAGTCTCGTAGCAAAGGGTCTGAATACGTATGTAATTAAAGTATTTCTGTTTTTATGTTTAATAAATTAGCAAAAATGTCTAAAAACCTGTTTTTGCTTTGTCATTATGGGGTATTGTGTGTAGATTGATGAAGAAAAACATTAATTTAATACATTTTAGAATAAGGCTGTAACGTAATAAAATGTGAAAAAAGGCAAGTGGTCTGAATACTTTCCGAATGCAATGTATGAACGAAAATTCGGAAAGTAGCCCTGATATGGACAGGAACCCGGGTCCCTGCGTCTGTCAGTCCAACACCTCACACCTTACACCAAGAGTTCTGAACGTACTAAGGAGCCTACGCACACTACCCCATCCTGCAGAGATCTCACAAACCCCCCTTCTCCAGCTGGTACCCAGTCAGGTCCCTGCGACTGTCAGTCAAATAACAGTGATTTAATGGGGGAAATAATAATTGAATAGTGCACATTGCATTCCACTGGTGGAAAAAGTACTCAATTGTCATACTTGACTAAAAGTAAAGATACCTTAATAGAAAATGACACAAGTAAAAGTGTAAGTCACCCAGTAAAATACAAAGTTTTAAATATACTTAAGTATCAAAAGTAAATGTAATTGCTAAAATATACTTAATTATCAAAAGTAAAAGTGTAAATAATTTTAAATTCCTTATATTGAGCAATCCAGACAGCGCAATTGTCAATGTTTTATTTATTTTATTTACGGACAGCCAGGGGCACACTCCCACACTCAGACATCCTTTACAAACGAAGCATTTGTGTTTAGTGAGTCCGCCAGATCAGAGGCAGTAGGGATGACCAGGGATGTTCTCTTGATCAGTGCATACATTGGACCATTTTCCTGTCAAAATGTAACGAGTACTTTTGGGTGTCAGGGAAAACGTATGGAGTAAAAAGTACATTATTTTCTTTAGGAATGTACTGAAGTAAAAGTTGTCAAAAATATATACTGACCAAAAAATATAAATGCAACATGCAACAATTTCAAAGATTTTACTGAGTTACAGTTCATATAAGGAAATCAGTCAATTGAAATAAATTCATTAGGCCCTAATCTATGGATTTCCCATGACTGGCCATGGGTGGGCCTGGGTGGGCATAGGATTATCTTGGCAAAGGAGAAATGCTCACTAACAGGGATGTAAACACATTTGTGCACAACATTTGAGAGAAATACGCTTTTTGCGCGTATGGAACATCTCTGGAATGTTTTATTTCAGCTCATGAAACATGGGCTCAACACTTTACATGTTGCGTTTACTTTACTATTAACACTGGAAAAAATCTATAAAGTACATTCAAGTATTTACTTAAGTACTTTACACCACTGCTTGAAACAAAACAAAATCAGTGTTACTCACAATAAAATGACTTGGTGATTATTAAATTGTGTAATTAATTTAATATTACATACATTTATTAAGACTTAAACTATTACTACGATATGCTACTTTCCATATGCTAGGATATTTGAGTCATATGACAAAAAACAGAGAGAATGGGGTATTCCCTATTACTAAAGAGTCCAGATTCTCTTTTCCTCCATCACCACCTCCTTTTTCTTTGTAAGGACAATAGAGCTCTGTCGTCCTAACATATGTTTTTCAGTTTATTCATGAGGAAAGGGGCGGTGGGATTTGATCTCATGCAGTTATTGGCCATATGTGCTTGGGGCACTACAGCACTACCAATGTGCCGCACTCCCACACAACAACCTCTCCCTCTTAACACTAGAACCGCTGGGCCTCGAGGGACCCCAGTCAAGCTAATGAGGAGTCATTCTGACTGCAACATTCTAACAGTGTAATTTATACATTTCATATATGCTATCGCAAAAATAATTATTTGGTTGGGTTTATGAAGGCCTTGGGTAACATTAGAATACGATTGTTATTTTATTTCAAATAACACTACAGCATTTTCGTTAGTTTATGTTAATGTATGCTATATGTAAAAACAGAAAACACCCAAATTCAAGTGGTGAATCAATTTTATTTGTGGAGTGCCATTGTTACAACAATAAAACAGAAAGCATATGTGTTCAAACTCGGTAACAGCTTCTCTTTATAATGACAAAATAAAATAAATGCCCCAACCACCAAGACACACGGTCAGCAAGATGCGTGGTCAAATGATTAAAACATCAGTAGCCTAAACATCATTATAAGCGACAAGTAGCCTTGATAAATTGTGAAAATCATCAGAAAAGCAATAATGGCATTATAATGAAAATAAGTGTCTATGACAGCAGTCAAAAATAGTTAATTATTGTCAGCTCGTGCTTACATTGTGTGCGTCGTCACGGAATGGCATAATTTGGATTTTATTTAGCTGTTATCCCTCGTCCAACAGTTTACAAAAATCTTAATACTTTTCACTTGCTTGACACACAGTGCATTCGAAAGTATTCAGACCCCTTGACTTTTTCCACATTTGTTATGTTATAGCCTTATTGTAAAATGTATTAAATATATATATTTTTCCAATCTACACATAATACCCCATAATGAAAAGCAAAAACAGGTTTTTAGAAATGTTTGCAAATGTATTAAAAATAAAAAACAGATACCTTATTTACGTAAGTATTCAGACCCTTTGCTATGAGACTCGAAATTGAACTCAGGTGCATCCTGTTTCCATTGATCATCCTTGAGATGTTTCTACAACTTGATTGCAGTCCACCTGTGGTAAATCCAATTGATTGGACATGATTTGGAAAGGCACACACCTGTCTATATAAGGTCCCACAGTTGACAGTGCCACAGTTGACATGTCAGAACAAAAACCCCAAAATGAGGTCGAAGCAATCGTCCGTAGAGCTCCGAGACAGGATTGTGTCGAGGCGCAGACCTGGGGATGGGTACCAAAAAATGTCTGCATCATTAAAGGTCCCCAAGAACACAGTGCCCTCCATCATTCTTAAATGGAAGAAGTTTTGGAACCACCTAGATTCTTCCTAGCTGGCCGCCCAGCCAAACTGAGCAATCGGAGGAGAACGTCCTTGGTTAGGGAGGTGGCCAAAAACCTGTTCACTCTGAGAGAGCTCCAGAGTTCCTCTGTGGAGATGAGAGAACCTTCCAGAAGGACAACCATCTCTGCAGCACTCCACCAATCAGGCCTTTATGGCAGAGTGGCTAGACGGAAGCCACTTCTCAGTAAAAGGAATTTGCCAAAAGGTACCTAAAGGACTCTCAGATTATGAGAAACAAGATTTTCTGGTCAGATGAAACCAAGATTGAACTCTTTGGCCTGAATGCCAAGCGTCACGTCTGGAGGAAAACTGGCACCATTCCTACGGTGAAGTATGGTGGTGACAACATCATGCTGTGGGGATGTTTTTCAGCGGCAGGGACTGGGAGACTAGTCAGGATCGAGGGAAAGATGAACGGAGCAAAGTACAGAGAGCTCCTTGATGAAAACCTGCTCCAGAGCGCTCAGAACCTCAGACTGGGGCGAAGGTTCACCTTCCAACAGGACAATGACCCTAAGCACACAGCCAAGACAATGCAGGAGTGGCTTCAGTACAAGTCTCTGAATGTCCTTTAGTGCCCCAGCCAGAACCTAAAAATAGCTGTGCAGCGACGCTCCCCATCCAACCTGACAGAGCTGCAGAGAAGAATGTGAGAAACTCCCCAAATACAGGTGTGCCAACTTGTAGCGTCATACCCAAGAAGACTTGAGGCTGTAATCGCTGCCAAAGGTGCTTGAACTAAGTACTGAGTAAAGATTCAAGGTCTATGTAAATGTGATATTTCAGTTTTAAAATTTTATACATTTGCAAAAGTTGATAAAAACATGTTTTTGCTTTGTCATTATGGGGTATTGTGTGTAATCCATTTAATCTATTTTAGAATGTATGTAACGTAACAAAATGTGGAAAATGGAGTCAGAATACTTTCCGAATGCACTGTACTTTTGTTTAGTAATGCGTAATAGTCTCCAGTTCTCTCTTTATTGTGTCCCCGTCGCCTTGTCATTCTTCAGCACCATTGTGGAGTACAACGGCTGTGCAGGTGCCTTATTTTGCGCAGAGGGAGGGAACGAGCTCCCACCTCAATTTGTTCATGGTGTCTGCCATTGACAGTGGAGTGAAGAAATTGTTCATGGTGACATTTCTCCCCTTGCCAACCCTGATATAGGGGACATACCATTTTGTAGATTATAATTAGAACAGATCAATACAATAGAATGGCCCGTCCTGTTCTTTATTCACAGTTGGTGATTACATAATTATGCATTGTTCGCTTTCCCTCGCTCATCAACCCATTTAGCCCTTTTTTCCCCATTATACTTTACTTCATTTATTTAATCTGTTGTTGTATGTGTGAAATCAGTTTCAGTATAGTTCAGGTTTAGTTTCGAGTCAATTATTGGGGTGATTAGATGATGGGCATGGCAGGTAGCCTTGTGGTTAGAGCGTTGGGCCAGTAACCAAAAGGTGTGACAAGGTAAAAATCTGTCGTGCTGCCCCTGAGCAAGGCTGTTCCCCGGGCGCCGAAGACGTGGATGTTGATTAAGGTAATCCCCTGCACCACTCTGATTCAGAGGGGTTGGGTTAAATGCGGGAGACACATTTCAGTTGAAGGCATTCAGTTGTACAACTGACTAAGTATCCCCCCCTTTCAACTGTCGGGAGAAGGAGGGGCAACGGGGGATAACCATTCTAACACAACAAACGGTGTGTTATATAGACTTATTTAGGAAAAGTCAAGAACGGAGGGGGCAGTCAAAAGTGTTAAGCCTAAACAGAAAGGATTCAGCGATGGCTGGCCACTGACTATTCTTTACCCTTTGTCCGCCCTGAACAAGATTATTGTAACGGCTGTCGGGAGAGAGAGTAGACCAAGGCGCAGCGGAGTTAGTGTTCATCATTGAATTTAATAACAGAAAGAACACTATACAAAACAAGAAAACCGACAGCCAAACAGTCCTGTCAGCCTGTCAGGTGCAAACCACACAACAGAAACAATTACCCACAAAACCCCAACGGAAAAACAGGCACTTATGTGTGACTCCCAATCAGCAACAACACTCTACAGCTGTGCCTGATTGGAAGCCACACGGCCAAAATCAATGAAACAAACCAACATAGAAAAATGCACATAGAACGCCCACCCAATGTAACACCCTGGCCTAACCAAAATAAAGATCAAAAACCCCTCTCTATGGCCAGGGCGTTACAATTATACATGAATCTGGGAATGACGGCCAATTGCTCACGGCCAACTAACGGCGAGGGTGCGGCACACACCTGTGAGCAATGGTCGACCACAGACGGTGTTGGACTGATCGTTGGTTCCGATGCGTCCCCTACTTTATGATTGAGTTCCTGCCCGACTTTATTGCTTCATTGCATGCCAGAACTTACTACGCTTGGATATGTATTTAACATATAAGCTAACCACATCATATGATATAGCCATCTGATGCCCGACTGCACAGTTAATGATGTGGCATGCAACCATTTGTACACATCTAGTCGGGTAGGAACTCAACCTATACTTGTGTGTGAGATCAGTCTTCACCCCTCCACCAGACAGAACTGTACTAGGGTTATAATGCAGTACTGTGTTATTCATCCAGTCTATCCACACACACCAGCTTAACCACCCTGCTAGTATGCACTCATTAAGCCTAATTTCTTGACAAACTTTGAAGTCTTAACCATTCTATATACAGAGTTGGTGTGTACTGTTAACCGGTTGACAGGTGATGCAATTTTTACAAAAGGATGGAAAATAATTCCATGCAAAGCAATTTGAATACCTTCGATTGAGTTGTATTGGGAGCTGCCCCTTGCGCCTCTCTCACCAGCTGTTAATGTTTACATTTACATTTACGTCATTTAGCAGACGCTCTTATCCAGAGCGACTTACAAATTGGTGCATTCACCTTATGATATCCAGTGGAACAACCACTTTACAATAGTACATCTATATATTTTTTTGGGGGGGAGGGTTAGAAGGATTACTTTATCCTATCCCAGGTATTCCTTAAAGAGGTGGGGTTTCAGCTGTTAATGGTACTCTACTGCCAAACTCTCATGGGTTATCCTTACTTCATTCCACAATCTGTCCCCCTCGAGAGGACTAATTCACTAAGGTATGCCTCTGTTGGGGCCCCTATAGGTTCTCGCCAGGGGTTCATTGCAGTCCCCAGGCCCACAGCCAAATTGCTGTGTATCTTCTCTCTCTATTGTTCTGAACTCTCTGATATAAAAACTAGAGTCCATTTCTTTAAACAGGGACTTCCTGGCAGGCTGCACCCAATGCTACTGATAGGCTGTATTTGAGTCATCCATCGCCAGGACGACCTTCACATTTCCTGCATGCGAGGAACGCCCCTTTACCCGCCAGCTTTGGCCCTTACTGAAAAAGGTTGTGTTGTGTTTTAGAGGACAATTGCCTTAAAGATACACTATGGAAGTTTAGTTTTGTCATTGTTTAAGTCAAATTTTGGCTTGGATGTTGTCTGTATGTTTCATATGCATATTATACGTTAATAAATTAATTTCCTGTTTTATGAAATCACAGAAATCCATTTAATAGTATTAGGGAAACAATGTATGCTTTTTCTCATGGATGTGAGAAAATGTGCCTCTGTCCAATGAGGTCATTTCTGGACAATGGGCTATTTCTGTCCATTTAGGGTACCTCCTTTGGCTCAAGAGCACCTCCGGGCAGATGCTACATATAGCCTCTTTAAGTTGTTAGACCAATAGAGAAAAAAATACACTGATGTGTCAGTTACTGATGTAACTGCCATTTTGCTTGGGTGTGTGTCTCTGAACCCTTCGAGCTGCTGTAGTTTTCTCCACACTGTTGGCTAGCAAGGTGACTGAGTTTGTTTTTTCACAGCTGTGAAGAAGGACGACCCCTGATAGATCAGTGACTGTTTGGACCGTAGATTGGAGGGCTTCCCTTATCAGTCCCTATACACAGACAGACACACGCATGAAGCTGAACTTTGTCTGCTATGGAAAACAGTGCAGCTCTGCTTGCTTGTCACGCAAGCCCCAGATTCAAGGTCTATGAACTTTATGTCTGAGTGTGTAACCAAACCAAAAACGTCTAAACTACTGTGAGAATGTTGCTTTTGGAAGCCTAACATGCTCTGTGTCTTGATGTAATGTATCTTTTGTCTATAATGATTGGTTCTGTTGTTGACGTGGTGAATGCAAACACATTTCACTACAAGCAAAGCCTGGCTTTTGTGGCTACTAGAATTGGTATCTGGTGTCAAGATCTGAAAGTAATATGAAATGACAGCAATACTACACTGGAAACAACACTATGGTATGATCTTAAAGGAAAATAATCCTCTACCTAGAGTACAGATAGGGTTTTCAAGAGAAATTTGATAGGAAGTAATCCGCCCTGCAAGCTTAAATAGTGGCTTGTTTATTTTCTATAATAATTTGACATTTGCCTCAGTCATTAGTTTATGAGAAGCAGAGTAGTGTCCAGGCCTGAAAGGTTTCATTTGAACATTTTCCGGGTGTTAGGCCTAAACAGTAGGAAAATAAACAGACTGACCATGATATTGTGCGGCGGGTATTCAGATTCCCCTGCCGTATCAGCTAACAAATCGAAAAGAGAAAAAAATATTATTGTTTCCTAATTGATTGTTTCCCAGCGGTCCTGGGACTTTGCACAAATGCACTCTGTTAAGGTCTTAAAGGATAAGAAAATGTCCCCTTTCTGTGATTGCAAGGCTTTGACTTATTTGCCCCCAAACATTGCACATCTATGTGTTGTCTCTTGTCACTATTTTGAAATATACATCATCACTCAAAGTGTTTGGAGCCGAACACGCTAAAGTTCTTGATTGATGGACTGTGACTTTTAAAATGTGTTCATTTATCAACACTTTTCAAAGTTTTAATTGAACGCTTTTCCGGATAATTATAAGTAGATGTTGTGTGTTTATCTGATGTTTTTGTAAGTGTATCTGATGTTGTGTGTTTATTTGAACGCTGTGGGTGTTAAAATTGCTTAGGATATTGTCCTGTGTACTTTTCTGTTTGACAGTTCAAAGGACATGTCAACTTCAATTGATAGACTTATTCCGTTGGGAACAAATGGAAGATACTAGGCGATATTTGGAAAATGCACAACACCAGATACACTTTTGTACACATTCAAGGAAATTGGCAACAGTTTAATGCAGCTGGTCCCTGTGTCATCTGTGGCCGTGCACTACAACAGGATGTTTCCAGAAGCGCCGAAGCAGTACTTCCTGCAGACACTGATACAGGCAGCAGGGTCATGCTGGTTTCTCTGACCATTAGCGCAATAGCATGTTAGCACCTACTAGACAATGAGGAAATGCTCAAGTTACTAGGCAAATAATTGTACTCTATCCTTTCCCCTTAACATGGCCCATTGCATAAATCTGGGATCCACCTGTGCTTCCTGAAGAATCTTACTTATGGGGACCTACAAAATGCAGTGGTCCACACATGGTAATGGGAAACCTATGGCATCATTCCTCCTGGTTGTGTATACTGGTTGACTCAGGCCTCATAAAAATTCCAAAAGCCTTTAGTGAGTTACAGACTGCGTTAGGGTTGTTTGAACCAGTCCTGGCAGTTTTCTCGCCATTTTTCTCCTGTCTAGGAAGCGCTATTGATTAATTTAGGGGCCTGTTTGGACAGGCAGCGATGCAACGGGTTGACCCTCACAGGCTAAGGAGCTAAAGGCTAATGGGCGCTAAAACAGCAATTTAGGGAATGTAAACAAAACAGGATGAGAACAGGCTGAGTTTATTTTTCGTGGCAAAAATTGTTTTCCGTTGCGTGCCCTAATGAGCACGACCCTGGTGTCTCTGGGTCTGTCAGCCTATACTTCCTCCCTGGTGGTGGGTCGGTGCTGGAGCTCTATGAAATGCCCAATGCCTCTATTTCCATTCTACGGTGGAGATGCACAGGCTAAGGAGAGCCGGTTTTGCCCCGTTGTTTTAATTCAGAAGACCGAGGCTGCTCCAATCGCCCAGAACTCACAGTGGCACTGTAGACTCCCTGTGGAAAGTCCCCCTCAGTACAGTCTGTGAAACTGAAAGGAAATAAGAGTTTTATGTTACTCTGTTTGAGAGGTTATTTAAGAAATGTTCACATCATAGCAACGTCCTTTTTTTTGGATCCTTGAGTGCTTGAACTCCTTATCTGTGCTGCAGCTCGTATGTGAAAACAAAATGAATCCTGGTCCAAATGGGTTCTCATGTGCTTCTGAAATGGAATGACGTTGCTTTACCAATGGTTGGAGTGGGGCTACCGACTTTCATCTCCAGCTGCACAGAAAGCTTTGATATGATGGTACAACTTGTTGTAACACCTTCTTACAGTAGTGCAATGCTCTTCAGTCGTGATCTTGGGGACCCACAGCTTTTGCACATTCAAGCCCCTGAAAGTTTAATGTGGTGTGTTTAGCGCTGGGATAGAACAGAAATGTCCACACCCTTGGTGGTCCCCAGGACCTAAATTGTAGAACACTGCCGTAAAGAAGAGCCTATTTATCGACTATGATTGAATTGGATATTGCATGCAATTTCAAACGTGGATGAGTTGCTTCCTGTTATAAGTGAAGTTGCTTTGAAAGAGGGAAAACAGTTGCTTTTTAAAACAGCTGCTTTATGTAAATCCAACTTAAGGCAGAAAACAGTGTACAACCTACTTGAAAGTCAGTCTCACTTCAAAAGGTCACTTTGAAGGCAGCTCAGGTCCTCCATCTCAAACAACACTAAGTGTCTGTGTCAGATAGTAACTCATGTAACGTAAACTGCACACTGCAGGGTTTGTGCATGACCCATCTCAATCCTAAATTGGCTCGCTAACCTCCCTCCCTTGACCATAAAAATGTGTTTACGCCAACACCGGTTGAGCCTGGCCTGGATGCTCTTCTAGTGCCAGGACAGGTCCCCACTCCCAGCTAGAGGAGCAGCAGCCAGCTAGAAGACAGACGGGCAGCCTCACGCACCGCACGTAGCGAGATCATTAAAATAAATCCTGTCTGGATGGGCTCCAGCTGCCGATACAGCCACCGCTGAGTTTAGATCAGTTCAGCCACTCTTCACCCTGGAGTAGTCTTGGGCAGTATACCGTTTATACCGTATACTGCAGTGGAGGCTGCTGAAGGGAGGACGGCTCATAATAATGGCTGGAATGCAACAAATGGAATGGCATCAAAGACATGGAAAAAATGTATTTGATACCATTCCTGTCACGTCTGCTCCCGCTCCCCCTCTCCGGTGCTCGAGGTCACCAGTTCACTCATCATTACGTACACCTGCCACCATCGTTACGCGCACCTGCACTTAATTATGGGACTCACCTGGACTCTATCATGTAATTTACCTCATTTACCAAGTCAGCATTGATGTTGTTATGTTTCTCCTGTCCAGACGCTGGTCTTGTTTTGTTTCATGTCTATTTATTATTAAATCCACACCCTGTACTTTCTTTTCACGCCCGGCGTCTGTTACAGAACCGTTACAGAATCCTGACTCCCCAATTGGAAGCAGAGTACTTTTGTTATTTATTTATTTTTTGTTGGTGACGTTGGGTCCGGGTGCCGCTGCCGACACAATCGGGGATGCCTCAGCTGGCTCGAGAGTTTCGCAAGCCTCGGCCGGCTCATCGGGCTCCCACGCCTCGGCCGGCCCGCCAGGCTCGCCCAGGTAGGACGCCAGGTGGCACCCCTAGAGGACGGGGTACTGCCACGTCTGCTCCCGCTCCCCCTCTCCAGTGCTCAAGGTCACCAGTTCACTCATTACGCACACCTGCCACCATCATTACGCTCACCTGCGCTTAATTATGGGACTCACCTGGATTCCATCACGTCATTTACTTCCCCTATATCTGCCACTTCCTCAGTTTCATTCCCGAGTCAGCATTGATGTTAATGTTTCTCCTGTCCAGATGCTGTTCTTGTTTTGTTTCATGTCAATTTATTATTAAATCCACACCATGTACTTGCATCTCGTCTCCCAGCGTCTGTCGTTACAGAACTGTTACAATTCCACTAATTCCGATCCAGCCATTACCACAAGCCAGTCCTCCCCAATTAATGTGCCACCAACCTCCTGTGGTATACCGGGGTATTGGTTAAAGCCACAGGATGGTATTTCAATACCGTCAACTATTTCTATTAAGGTTTTTAATAAATGTGAATATTTGTACCTACCTTAAGTTAATACCTGCAGTCAACTTGTGTTATACGTTACGAGATAAAGCAGATTGACTTCTTCATTTCACCTGTCACATTATGAAGCTTACCGTATTTCCCCAGAACAGATGAGCCAGTCGTGTGTTTATTTTTAAATAGCACAGCAGGAGCCGGTGAGTCCATAGCGTTCTATATCTATCGGCGAGTCTCAGTTGTGCGGTGCACATGAGGTGATGAAGTTACGCTTGCATGTAATTCACTACTAAAATGTTTGCCATCAGATATCTTACAATGGCTTTCTGCCAGAAGTCACACTCTGGATTATCTGCACAGCTACATTTGTTCCCCCTGTGCTTCCTATTAGAATTTCTTTCCTCGATCCGTTCTTCTCCCATCTGTTCAGTGTTCACATGCTGCTCTTCCTTCAGAAAAGCATGCATCACAACTTTGTTCATTTGCACAATTTCTCTTATTTCTCTTATTACACAATTTCTCAATTTCTCTTGACTTTCGGTACCTTTATGAGCTCGATTTCCCTTTGCAATTAGTTTGTTCGGTTTTCACTCATTAGCAGTTAGCAGTGTCTTTGATTTTTTTTGTGTGCTAATTTTGTTAGCATTCCGGTAATAGAAGGTCAATTAGCTTTTTTTGCGTTTTTAGCTCCCCCTTGTGTGCTATGCCTGTAATATCCCGGAATGAGAGAAGGATGGTATCATGATATGAAAATCTGGATACTACCCAAACCTACTCTGGAAGTGGCACGTGTGAGAGATCGAGCAGGATGAGAGAGCAGCAGACAGTATTCTCACACACACACTGACACACTCACTGAGGTGCATTCACACAGACACACACTCACTTTCAAACGTTGAACCATGCAATTACACAGAAAGACTGAAATATGCACAGACACCCTCACCTTCAGACACACAAACACAGGAATACTTAGACATTTACACTCAGATACAGATACACTCACTCAGATACAGACACACTCACTCCAAGTGTGCAAAGACTGGAGTGTTGAAGTGTATTGTGTGCAATGCCTACAAGTGCAATATAGCCTATTCCATTTGTGTGGCCTTCAGAGCTGTGACCCATTTATGCATTGTGCCTACAGTAAGTGAGTACCTCGCTCCAATACATTTCTATTGCATAACACATACATTGGCTTCTCACGTCTGCTTGCAGCAGTGCCGAAGAAAATGTAACTGATCACCAACTTTATTAACATAAAACGTTCATTAAACATCTGGAAAATAAAGTAACAAGAGCAGAAATTTCAGGTCACAGTTACCAAATTACCCTCAACCCCCATAACAGTCTTGTTATGCATATTAAGTGCTTACAGTATAAGATTTTTCTTGTGTTTTGTAGACTGCTCTTGTATCATAATAAGGTACAATAAGGTACAGACAGTGCCCATACTAAACCTAGGGTTGCAAAATTCCGGATTTCTTTTAATCAATTCTCTGGTTTTCCCAAAATCCCAGTTGGAGGATTCCCGGATTCAGGATCGAATAAGCAGAAAATCCGTAATCCTCCAACCAGGATTTCTAGAAAACCAGGGAATTTATTGAAAGATTCCGGAATTTTGCAACCCTAGATTTAGTATGGGCACTGTCTGTATAAGGCAGTATGGCTGCCAACCCCCCCCCCTTCCATTCACCTGCCCTCTCTCAATGGGGGCACTTGAGAAATCGCTCTTGCACAGCACTAATGGTTGGAATAATGGATTGTGGGGGCTGTCATCTGTCATGCGTAGCCTGTCACTGACTGCCGGCTGCAGCGTGAAGATCACTCTACGGAATCCGAGGGCGAGCGCAGCGAAATCGAAGCGTTTATCCCCAAAAAAATGTAACGTCATTTAGCCGAAGCTCTTATCCAGAGTGACTTACAGGAGCATTTAGGGTTAAGTGCCTTGCTCAAGGGCACATCAACAGATTTTTCACCTAATCGGCTCTGGATTGGAAGCAGCAACTTTTCAGTTACTGGCCCAATGGTCTTAACCGCTAGGCTACCTGCTGCCCTATCCTGATGACCTAAGCAGTATTTTTTTTCTTCAAGTCTTGTCACGACTTACGCCAAAGTCGGTCCCTCTCCTTGTTCGGGCGGCGTTCAGCGGTCGACGTCACTGGCCTTCTAGCCATCGCTGATCCACCTTTCATTTTCCATTTGTTTTGTCTTGTCTTCCCACACACCTGGTTTCATTTCATCATTACATGTTGTGTATTTAACCCCCATGTCCTTGTCCGGAATTGTTTATTGTAGTGCTTGTCCACGTTATGCTGGTGTGTAATGGGATTTGTTTACCCATTTGTTTATTGTTCTATTAACGGTGGTTTTATTTATTAAACTGTGCCATTGTAAATCAGTTTTTGCTCTCCTGCGCCTGACTTCTCTGCCGCCAGTACGCACCCCCTACAAGTCTCTGCTGCCCTCGTTCCCAACGTTCTGACCTGAACATTCCAAAACTTTCAAGGATGGATTTTTCTGTTGTGCAAAAAAAAAAAACAAGACCTTGGTTATCACCAACTCTGGCCTTCACTTCACGGCATGGTTTCCACACAGACAACCACACACGCACACACACACACACACACACACACACACAAACTCACAGCTATGATCACCACTGCCTATCCCAGTTAGACTCAAGGTCTGACCCAGAGAGCCGGTGACCTATTTCGTGACCTCCGACCCCCTTTCCTCTCTTTGATTTCCTTTCTTTTGCGTGCGGGCCTGAGCAAAGACGAGGGGGTTTCCACCATCTGGAAATGACCCTGGCGAAGCGGCGTGAACGGGAGACGTGCAGAACATCCCGGTGGTTAACAGCCTCCCGTCCCCCCTCTCCCCTCATCTCATCTCACCCCTCCGTCCTCCTCCCTCCTCCACAGATGGAAAAGAGATCAGAAGGCCTTCCAGGTCACAAATAAACACATACAGAGAGAGCCCGGCGATCTGGGGAAAACGGTAGTGTAAGCAGTCTCATGTCATAGTATCATACAGTCCTGTGGGGGGGTGGGTTACACTCTGGGCCTTGTTGACAGTCTAAGAACCTATCGGAATTCTGTTATTAGTTTAGCATAGTTATGATTATTGTAGAGCATAATTGAAGAGGACTTGCTATAGGAACTTGACAGGGATATTGTTTGGAAAGCAGGTCGAATTCAGAGTGTTGTCGGTTTGCCTACTTTGGAATTGAATGGTAACAGATTTGTAGCATCAATGTCTTCTGTTTCTGTGATTAGATATGAAATATACGGTAACATTTTATTTGGATAGTCCAAAATAAATGGTTTGTATATGATTTAGGGTTAGTGGAGGGTTAGTTGAAATGTTGTTGACAGTTATTGAAGATACAGATAGTTGTCCCCCTTGATTAAATGAGTCCCCTTCCGTCAGTACGTTTGTTCGTCACACACGATTTCTCAGGCACCACTGGACTGATTTTGATGAAAACTTGCGTGATTGATATGTCTTGCCATAGAGATCCGGCATTTACAAAATTACACTGATTGGCCAGATGATGGAGCTTTAACAAGCTATTTCAAATTTGCCTCAGGGACCCAGGGATTTTCCACCCTTTGGGATTTTGTGAAAAACACTTAAAATGCAACCCACACAAAAAAATGTGGCATCTATGGACAAAAGTCTCTCGACACAATATTTTCCAGACTAGTACCTAAAACAACATAACCTTTGGCACACACGCTCATGGATATGAGTCTAGCTAACCCATGTGATATCTCAGACACCACTGGCCCGATTTTGATTAAACTTGGGTGAATGATGCATCTTGCCACAGAGATCTGTCATTTATAAAATTACACTAATTGAACCAAGGGGGGTGCGGCATCATTCATGGGGGACGACATGTTTACTGTTGCCTTGTTTGACCATCTATACTTTCAAGTTTGAAGTTGTATTGTCACATGCAGAAGTACAGTGAAATGCCTTTTTTGCAAGCTCTTTCCTAACAATGAATTAATCAATATCAGAGCACAGTGCCATCTCTTTTGATATGTAGATCATCTATATGGGACTATCCAAATAAAGTCTGACAAAATATATTACTTTGCGACTACTTAATTGTAGCCTATGTCCTTGGAAGTACTATACATCTCCAATGACTGAGCAAAATACATGTGTGTGTGTGTGTTTGTCCCTCCCCTCCACTTTGGCCCGGTCCCGTGGCAATACCCGAGAACCAAAAGGATGTATCTATTTATAAAAAATTCAATAAAGAGGATGTATCTTGTGTATAAAAAAATAATCCAGCTGGCTTTTTTTTCCCACCCACGGTTTGTTACGTAACAACTTGTGCGTGTGACCCAGAGACCGACATAATAAATAATTGTTTTTTAACACTTGAAGTAAAGGGCAGACCGATGACACAGCAAAAACAACTCGGCTACTCCAATTAACCTCTTTCGTTTCAAATCAGCCCAGCAAGCGTATCAGTCTCCTCTCTGCTTCGTCTTTCACATATCAGCAATTATGAATAACAAGCTCCCCTTTTTGTTTGTGATTCTCTTTTTTGTTAGCATGCATTGAACGGGAATAATTTAGTATATACTTTTTATACACATATGAATTTCAATAGCAGTATTATCAATTATTAATCACACAACAATTTCATAATAGGAAATATGCTGTTCTGTTATATGCTTTACCAGAGTAGCATTCTGTAAGTATTCTGAAGTGACATAGAATAGCGTGTTAAAAGGGGTCACTTTAAACAATTGGCTATGCGTTAATCATTTGTTGTGAAATGCATTGTAATGATTGTCACAAAATGTATTTAAAAATGAATTTGGAAGCAACAGCCAAGCAACTGAATTGCATCTGCAATGATATCCTCAACCGGTGTAATTTATTGCTGACTTGCATGGACATCTCAGAAATAGGTGTTGAAAGTATGCCTACTGTTGGGAAGCATTTTTAACTTGTGACAACTTTTACAACACTGTCAAAATGGCTACCCAAAATATTTCCTCCTAACATGTCCTTCTCATGTTCTTTTTCAGGCCATGGTGGCCTGTTACCCAGGCAACGGGACTGGGTATGTACGTCACGTGGATAACCCTAACGGCGATGGGAGATGTGTAACGTGTATTTACTATCTCAATAAAGACTGGGAGGCTAAGGTATGTCAAAACAATGAACTGAAAGCAAACTTTAGGTCCAATATTTAGTTTATTTTTTTAATGTTTTCTGCTACTAACCTCAAATTTGCTTTTTTCTGGTTGTAAACTGATTCTCAGTTTGTGGAGACTTCACCGGGTAAAGAAGTATTTTTCATGACAAGATGAAGATGGCGTGGGAAAGACTACATATTTTGGTCAAATTCTAACCAGTAAAAAAAAATCTGGTTCCTTATTTTTCTGGTTCCTTAACCTCTCTCAGGTATGTGGGACGAAATCGTCCCACCTAGTCAACAGCCAGTGGAATCGAGTGGCGCGATATTCAAAAACCTTAAAAATGCTATAACTTCAATTTCTCAAACATATGACTATTTTACACCATTTTAAAGACAAGACTCTCGTTAATCTAACCACATTGTCCGATTTCAAAAAGGCTTTACAACGAAAGCAAAACATTAGATTATGTCAGGAGAGTACCCAGCCAGAAATAATCACACCCATTTTTCAAGCTAGCATATAATGTCACAAAAACCAAAACCACAGCTAAATGCAGCACTAACCTTTGATGATCTTCATCAGATGACACTCCTAGGACATTATGTTATACAATACATGCATGTTTTGTTCAATCAAGTTCATATTTATATCAAAAACCAGCTTTTTACATTAGCATGTGACGTTCAGAACTAGCAAACATACCGAAAACTTCCGGTGAATTTACTAAATTACTCACGATAAACGTTCACAAAAAACATAACAATTATTTTAAGAATTATAGATACAGAACTCCTTTATGCAATCGCGGTGTCAGATTTTAAAATAGCTTTTCGGCAAAAGCACATTTTGCAATATCCTGAGTATATAGCTCGGCCATCACGGGCTAGCTAATTTGACACCCACCAAGTTTGGCGTTCACTAAACTCAGAATTACTATAAGAAAAATTGGATTAGCTTTGCTGTTCTTAATCAGAATGCACTCCCAGGACTTCTACTTCAACCACAAATGTTGTTTTGGTTCAAAATAATCCATAGTTATGTTCAAATATCCTCTGTTTTGTCCGTGCGTTCAGGTCCCTATCCGAACGGTGACGCGCGGATGCATGTCGTCACAAAAAAATTCAAAATATTCCATTACCGTACTTCGAAGCATGTCAAACGCTGTTTAAAATCAATTTTTATGCGATTTTTCTTGTAAAATAGAGATAATATTCCGACCGGGAGACGTTTTCGTTCAAACACTGAAAATAGAAAATGGTGTCTTCACGTGCACGCGCACATCCGTGTCATTGTTCTCAGATCTACCACTATCCAAATCCCCTACTGTTTTTCGCCCAGGGACTGCAGAGTCATCATTCCCCGTTCTGGCGCCTTCTGAGAGCCTATGGGAGCCTTAGAAAATGTCACGTTACAGCAGAGATCCTCTATTTTCCATAAAGAGGCTATAGAAGGCCAAGAAATGGTCAGAGAGGGCACTTCCTGTATAGAATCTTCTCAGGTTTTGGCCTGCCATATGAGTTCTGTTATACTCACAGACACCATTCAAACAGTTTTAGAAACTTCAGGGTGTTTTCTATCCAAATCAAACAATTATATGCATATTCTAGTTTCTGGGCAGGAGTAATAACCAGATTAAATCGGGTACGTTTTTTATCCGGACGTGAAAATACTGCCCCCTACCCAAGAGAGGTTAAAAAAAACAGTAGACCTATACAAGGCCTATTCATCAAAGATGCCATAATGACGTTATTGCAACCAGTTTTCTCTGCTGGGAACAACACTGTGGCTTTGTATATTGACTGTTAATTCCATGCCATCATTGTAAATAAGAATTTGTTCTTAACTGACTTGCCTAGTTAAATAAATTCCATGCCAGTCACTCTTCAGTCACCCTTTAGAGTTCAGTTTCTGGATGTAATTCCAAAGTTCACCAACCAGCCCATTAAATGAGTTTATGCGGAGGAGAGAAGCGTTGATCGATAAAGTGAGGGGAAAGGGGGGGTGTCTAAACAGGTACTGACACGCTATGGATTAATCCCATACATACTGTACAATGACTCCATTGCCTGGCTACCGAAACTCCTTGCTCCAGAAACCAATGGGTTGGGCCAGAGCCAGAACACACGTTGGTAAAGCGTCATTTTGAAAATGTATCATTGGCTTTGATAATCTGATTGGTTAGAGATTGGTTAGAGATGATCACTGATGACTTTGTTTTGTAAAGCACCCCTCATTTTGACGTCACCACAGACGACTTTAACGATGGCAGTCTGACTGAAGTATGTAGCAGATGATAGAGCAGCGGAAGAATTCAGTTTGAGTCGTCAGGTAACTGACTCCATACCATATGTATGGTGTCCATATAAGGACAGCCTCTGATGGACACCAACACCTTGTGAATCTGAAGCTGTTCTAATATGGCAACCATACATGCTACGGTGTGACAAGTGATGACAAAAGCACTTTCTGATATGGCTGACTATGGAGTCATGTTCGGATGGAATACATGTAATGGACAGTCTGCATAATTTACAGCTAATGTGGGCACTCACTGCTATTACATTTTCATGTAATTGCACAAATAATGCACACAATCCCACGCACACACAGGCATTCATGCACCAAAGGGAGTGGCAGTAACTGCTAGAACAAACCCCAGGGCTACCACTAGAACATTGTGATTGCAGGTGGAAACTATGCTGGAATGAGGATGACAGGCAGGCAGCTCCTCTCACACTCCCACTCTGACGTTGTGGGCCTTAATTCTAATCCGATAGCACCCTCCCTTCTCTTTCCCCCTGATTTATGTTTTTGCTGACCCTCCTCTCAGATCTGAAAGTATTATCGTGAATAAAGGGATAGGGAGTTATCAGTTTGGAATCCGCTAGTGGGGTCGTATAGTAGGACTGCAGCCTAGGTCCTAGTAAGACTCAACAGAAGAGAAGCTGTCAGTCTCACTGCCCTGCAGGCCTGGTGTAAGATTAGCAGCTAATTATGAAATTAGGACCACTTATAGATTTTACCTGGGTCATGTTCAGTAAGGAGAAAACAGAGTGAAACAAAGAACTACCTAAACTTTTCTAATAATGACACAGACTTTAATTTACTGTTGTTTAATTTTCCTATGGTGTACCCTACTGAGCACGACCGTAAACTTGCAAATGCCTCACCATCGGACACCCAGAACATTTTGTTGTAGCCCTGAACCAGCACACCTGATTCACTTAATCAAGGGCTTGATGATTAGTTGACGAGTTAAATCAGGTGTGCTTGCTCTGGAATGTCACATAAATGGAATGGCTGAAGGTCTCCGTGGAATGCTTTGTGGAATGCTGGAGAAGTTGATAGTAGGTGAGGTCCTAGCAATAGAAGCATCATCAGTGTTTCCAACATCCAGTCATCCAACTAATCATCAATCCCTCAATTAGTTGAATCAGGTGAGTTTGTCCAGGGCTACAACAGAAATGTGTACTGTTGGGGGTACTCGGGGACCAGGGGTTGGGAATTACTTAAAAAATGCCTGAGAACCCGGGAATTATTGTCAGACAGCTCCCGTCAAGGGCTGTTCTGAGACCCTAGGTGAAGCCAAGGGCCGGGATACAGCCCTTGGAAGGAGTTGTCACACGATAATTCCCGGGTATGAGGGCATTATTGCTTTAAGAAAATGTTTGCCAACATATTTAGAAAAATATTCATTACAAGTAAATTTGGTTTTGCATTCTGAAATTGCTACCCAAGCAGGCTGGTCGCTAGTTATTTTCTCATGTTTTTACCCAGTCATTAATTCAAATAATTATATTCATTCAACATTGCTATGCTAAACAAATCATTGGCATGTAGCTAGTTAGCAGAGATTCAATGATGATGAGAGACAAGAACCTCAATAAATAATGACTTAATAAATATCCAATAGGCCTACAGAGGCAACAACTATTATGGTTGGCGAGTCCAAGCTAACCAAGCTAGTTGGTGATGTTAATAGTGACGTTTTCCGTTGATGGCACACGAATTGAAGAACTGGTCGTTAGTTATTTTCTCATGTTTTGGCCCAGTCGTTAATTCTATTCATTCGACGCTGCTATGCGAAACAAATCGTTGACATTTAGATAGCGTTCAATGATGAGACAAGAACTTCAATAAATAAGGATTTAATAAATATTAATACATATCCAATAGGCCACACTGCGCTGGTTAATGAAGGAATCGAATTCTGAGTGTTTACGGTTTCCATGGTAAATTATTAGGTTCACGCTCGTTCTTGGGCTAGATAGCCTACTGGCACAGGAGAGATCGCATTTGTCAAATTATACATTATTGCATAGGTCGTAGAAGCAGACAACTGTTGCAAACCAAATAGTATTTTTTTTCCCCAAGGGAGATTATTAAGTTAATGAATTTCCTGCCTGGGCAGCGGGACAGTGGAATTAACACGTCATAGTATATTGCGGGAGTTGTCCCACATATCAACCCTCCAGGATCCAAACAACCTGTTTTATAATGATCTACATTAGGAACTCTGCTAAGAGGTAGATACCCGGTAGATACTTCCAGTGGGTCTTAATAGCCGCTTATACACGGAAGAAAAAATAAACGCAACATGCAACAATTTCAAAGATTTTACTGAGTTACAGTTCATATAAGGAAATCTGTCAATTTAAATAAAAAAGGAAGGGAGTGGATCAGAATACCAGTCAGGATCTGGTGTGACCAACATTTGCCTCATGCAGCATGTCACATCTCCTTTGCATAGAGTTGATCATGCTGTTGATTGTGGCCTGTGGAATGTTGCCCACTCTTCAATGGCTGTGCGAAGTTGCTGGATATTGGCGGGAACTGGAACACGCTGTCGTACACATCGATCTAGAGCATCCCAAACATGCTCAATGGGTGACATGGCTGGTGAGTATGCAGGCCATGGAAAACTGGGACATTTTCAGCTTCCAGGAATTGTGTACAGGTCCTTGTGACATGGGGCCGTGCTTTATCGTGCTGAAACATGAGGTGATGGCGGTGGATGAATGGCACGACAATGGGCCTCAGGATCTTTTCACGGTATCTCTGTGCATTAATATTTGCAATCAATAAAATGCAGTTGTGTTCGTTGTCCCTATCTTATACCTGCAAACCGCTCGCCCACACGACACCATACACACTGTCTGCCATCTGCCCGGTATTCATCCATGAAGTCGGTTACGGCGCCGAACTGCAGTCAGGTCAAGACCTTGGTGAGGACGACAAGCACAAAGATAAGCTTCATTGAGATGGTTTCTGACAGAAATTCTTCGGTTGTGCAAACCCACAGTTTCATCAGCTGTCCTGGTGGCTGGTCTCGGACGATCCCGCAGGTGATGAAGCCGGATGTGGGGTCCTGGGCTGGCGTGGTTACACGTGGTCTGAGGTCGGTTGGATATGCTGCCAAATTCTCTAAAACGACAAAACAGCACATTTTAGAGTGGACTTTTATTGTCCCCAGCACAAGGTGCACCTGATCATGCTGTTTAATCAGCTTCTTGATATGCCACACCTGTCAGGTTGGTGTATTATCTTGGCAAATTAGAAATTCTCACTAATAACAGGAATGTAAACAAATGTGAGAAGCTTTTTTGTGCGTATGGAAAATGTCTGATATTTTGTTTCTGCTCATGAAACATGGGACCAACACTTTACATGTTGCAATTATATTTTTGTTCAGTTTATTTCAGAGCACATAGTAGGATGTTAGATTACACCATGACTTGGTCTGTGCCACCTACAGCTGTGTTAATCCTTGTCTTTGGGACCCAAAGCGGTGCACATTTTAGTTTTTCCCCTAGCACGACACAAATCAACTAATCAAAGGTTTGAGGATGAGTTGATTAGTGGAAGGACGTGTGTAGTACTAGGGCAAAGCCAAAATGTCCACCCCGTTGGGTCCCCACAAACAGGTTTAAGAAACACTGATCTACAATATGGGATTATTAACAGATTGATTAACAGATCAAGTTTCTAAAAGGAGGCCTGGGTAAGCCCAGATGTGCCTTCAGTTATGGATAAATATACTTTATAAAACAAACTGCAGGATGAATTAGAAAGTATGTGTGTTTAGTGCCATTTACTCCATGCAGATACTCAGGGTGTTTTCATTGAATCCTATTGGGAGTTATTGATATACCATTTTTGAATTTCAATGAATACACGTTAAAACAGCTTTCCATAGCCCACGTGATCTCGAGAGGTTGCTTGAATTACGGGGGTCCGGTTCCCTTTTTTAGGGCAATGTGAGCTCCTCAGGTTCGCTTGTCATTATTCCCGCACCACACTAGGCTAATGCAACACAGTTTCCCCCTGACATAACCCCTCACATTGGTGCCACAAGAGAGATGGTACAAAAAAAGTGCACAGAAAACCAAAATATGTGTGGTTGTTTTAGTCAAGATTATTTGTTTGCCATATGTGATCTATAGGCTAAGAGAGCTTCATACGCTGTTTATTCAACATCATATTTGGTGAGAATCACAACATAGGGTACAAAATCAATTCTAGCTCTTAAGGGAGCAGTAGACTACATTGGGTGTACAATTTTGAATGAAAGCATTATTTAAATCTGCAGTTATTCTTTTGCTATTTATTTTGTTACTTATAATATTTACAGTGCCTTCAGAGAGTATTCACACACCTTGACTTTTTCCACATTTTGTTACAGCCTGAATTAAAAATGTTTTAAATTTAGATTTTTTTTTGTCGCTGGCCAACACACAATACGCATTATGTCAAAGTAGAATTATGTTTTGTAAAAATGTTTGCAAATGTATAAAAAATGAAAAGTTGAAATGTGAGTCAATAAGTATTCAACCCCAGTGTTTAACATTTTTGAATGAATACCTAATCTCTATAACCCACACATACACATCTGTAACGTCCCTTCAGTCGATTAGTGAATTTCAAACACAGATTCAACCACAAAGGCCAGGAAGGTTTTCCAATGCCTTGCAACGAAGGGCACCTATAGGTAGATGGGTAAAAATATCCCTTTGAGCATGGTGAAGTTATAAATTACACTTTGGATGGTGTATCAATACACTCAGTCACTATAAAGATGCATGCTTCCTAACTCATTTGCAGGAGAGGAAGGAAATCATTCAGGGATTTCACCATGAGGCCAATGGTGATTAAAACAGCTAGAGTTTAATGGCTGTGATAGGAGAAAACTGAGGATGGCTCAATAACATTGTAGTTACTCCACAATACTAACCTAATTGACAGAGTGAAAAGAAGGCAAGCTGTACAGAATACAAATATATATTGTTTTAAAGCATCCTGTTTGCAACAAACCTTTTGTCCTGAATAAAAAATCCAATACAACACGTTACTGAGTACCACTCTCCATATTTTCGAGCATAGTGGTGGCTGCATCATGTTATGGGTATGCTTGTAATTGTTAAAGACTGAGGAGTTTTTCAGAAAAAAACAACAAACGGAATGAAGCTAAGCACAGGCAAAATCCTGGTTCAGTCTGCTTTCCCCCAGACACTTGAAGATGTATTCACCTTTCGGCAGGACAATAACCTAAAACACAAGGCCAAATCTACACTGGAGTTGCTTACGAAGACGGTGAATGTTCCTGAGTGGCCGAGTTACAGTTTTGACTTAAATCTGCTTGAAAATCTATGGCAGTACCTAAAAATAGTTTTCTAGCTATGATCAACAACCAATTTCACAGAGCTTTAAGAATTTTGAAAAGAATAATGAGCAAATGCTGCACAATCCAGGTGTGGAAAACTCTTAGACTTACCCAGAAAGACTCACAGCTGTAATATTTTGTGTAGGTCGTTGACACAAAATGACAATTAAATCCGTTTTAATCACACTTTGTAACACAACAAAATGTGGAAAATGTCAAGGGGTGTGAATACTTTCTGAAGGCACATGTTAATAGTATCTTCTGATAAAATTGATTGCATTTAGTTAAAAGATTAGACAATCTATTAGCTTCCAATATGTATGTAGGCTGTCCGATAACTGATTGAATGGCTTGTCTTGCACTTTGTAAAAACCCTGAGTGCATTGAGTGAATGTTAGAAGTTATTGGTTCCTTTCGAAACATATCAATTTCAATGCAAAGAGGACTCTGATCACAGATTTGGTGAAGTGAACTGGCAAAATAGTTGAGTCCTCACTTTAAAGGCAGGGGCAGTGTGAATACAAAGATAACTGAGTTATTTTAGCTGCTCCCCGCACCAGGTTTTTTTTATCCAAGAGTTCACTTTAAAGAGGACTGTGAAAACACCCTCAAAGAGTAGAAACCATGTTGTAGACCTGTCACGCCCTGACCAAGTGAACTCGGGTATTTTGGGTCAGGGTGTGTCATGTTGGGTATTTTTCCTTGGTTTGTTTTATGTTTACGTTTTAGCCTTGTGTTGGCTCTAGGTGGGTTTTTTCTATGTTGGGTTCTGTCGATTCCCAATCAGAGACAGCTGTCGCTAATTGTCTCTGATTGGGATCACATTTAAGGTGCTGTTTTCCCCACGCTGTTTGTTGGGTGTTGTCTCTTTGTTTTTGAGCAAGTAACGTATCGGCATTTTCTTGATTTTGTGTACGTGTTTAATTCAGTGTAAAGAATAAACATGTGTTCGCTCCCAGCTGCGTTTTGGTCCGCTTCCTCGTCACCAGGCGACGAACATTACAAGACCGACTATTACCTCGTACATACCACTAATAAGTTACGGTACTTCCACATTTTCAGTTAACTTTTATAAGCTGATAGTGGGTAACAAAATTGGAGGCATAGCTGGGATTACTATGAAGGAAAACAGCCAAGAGGACACAAGTTGAGGTACCAAGAGAGTACAGACCACTGATTTACAAATGCCTAAACAGTGAATAGAGTATTTGGTTAGCCAATCTGTTATCACATAAAGTAAACTAAAAGTGAGAAAGGTACTGATTTTCAATCATGTAAGCACGAGGTATCATTTACCCTTTTTTTTTCTATTTTTATTTTTTTATTTCACTTTTATTTAACCAGGTAGGCCAGTTGAGAACAAGTTCTCATTTACAACTGCGACCTGGCCAAGATAAAGCATAGCAGTGTGACAAAAACAACACAGTTACACATAAACAAACGTAGTCAATAACACAAAATAGAAAATCTATATACAGTCTGTGCAAATGTAGGGAGGTAGGCAATAAATAGGCCATAGAGGCGAAAATAATTACAACTTAGCATTAATACTGGAGTGATATATGTGCAGATGATGATGTGCAAGTAGAGATACTGGGGTGCAAAATAGCAAGAGGGTAAGTAATATGGGGATGATGTAGTCGTGTGTGGTATTTACAGATTGGCTGTGTACAGTGATCGGTAAGCTGCTCTGACAGCTGATGCTTAAAGTTAGAGAGGGAGATAAAAGACTCCAGCTTCAGAGATTTGTGCAATTCGTTCCAGTCATTGGCAGCAGAGAACTGGAAGGAAAGGCGGCCAAAGTAAGTGTTGGCTTTGGGGATGACCAGTGCAAAATACCTGCTGGAGCGCGTGCTACGGGTGGGTGTTGCTATGGTGACCAGTGAGCTGAGAATGTGGGGCTTTACCTAGCAAAGACTTATAGATGACCTGGAGTCAGTGTGTTTGGTGACGGATATGTAGTGAGGGCCAGCCAACGAGAGCATACAGGTCGCCGTGGTGGGTAGTATATGGGGTGGGGCTTTGGTGATAAAACAGATGGTACTGTGATAAACTACATCCAGTTTGCTGAGTAGAGTGTTGGAGGCTATTTTGTAAATGACATCACTGAAGTCAAGGATCGGTAGGATAGTCAGTTTTACGAGGGAATGTTTGGCGGCATGAGTGAAGGCTTTGTTGCGAAATAGGAAGCCGATTCTAGATTTAATTTTGGATTGGAGATGCTTAATGTGAGTCTGGAAGGAGAGTTTACAGTCTAACCAGACACGTAGGTATTGTAGTTGTCCATATATTCTAGGTCAGAACCGTCCAGAGTAGTGATGCTAGTCGGGCAGGAGGATGCGGGTAGCAATCGATTGAATAGCATGCACTTAGTTTTACTAGCAGTTGGAGGCCACGGAAGGAGTGTTGTATGGCGTTGAAGCTCGTTTGGAGGTTTGTTAGCACAGTGTCCAAAGAAGGGCCAGATGTATACAAAATGGTGTCGTAGAGGTGGATCAGAGAATCACCAGCAGCAAGAGCAACATCATTGATATATACAGAGAAAAGAGGTCCGGACAACAGGCCCTCCGATTTGACACACTGAACATCTATCGATGGTGGTTATGATATCGTTTAGGACCTTGAGCATGGCTGAGGTGCACCCATGACCAGCTCGGAAACCAGATTGCATAGTGGAGAAGGTACGGTGGGATTCAAAATGGATGATGATCTGTTTATTAACTTGGCTTTCAAAGATTTTAGAAAGGCAGGGCAGGATGGATATAGGTTTATAACAGTATGGGTCTAAGGTGAAGGGGGTGGATAACTGCAGCAGCTTTCCAATCTTTGGGTATCTCAGACAATAACGGAAGAGAGGTTGAATAGGCTAGTAATAGGGGTTGCAGCTATTTCAGCAGATAATTTTAGGAACAGAGGGTCCAGATTGTCTAGCCCAGCTGATTTGTAGGGATCCAGATTTTGCAGCTCTTTCAGCACATCAGCTGTTTGGATTTGGGTGAAGGAGAAGCGGGGGGGGGTTGGGCAAGTTTGCTGCAGGGGGTGCTGAGGTGTTGGCCGGGGTAGGGGTAGCCAGGTGGAAAGCATGGCCAGCCGTGGTAAAATTCTTATTGATATGATCGATTATCGGTGGCGACAGTGTTTCCTATCCTCTGTGCAGTAGGCAGCTGGGAGGAGGTGCTCTTATTCTCCATGGACTTTACAGTGTCCCAAAACTTTTTGGAATTAGTGCTACCAGAAGCAAATTTCTGTTTGAAAAAGCTAGCCTTAGCTTTCCTAACTGACTGAGTATATTGGTTCCTGACTTCCCTGAAGAGTTGCATATCGCGGGGGCTATTCGATGCTAATGCAGAACGCCACAGGATGTTTTTGTGCTGGTCAAGCCCAGTCAAATTTGGGGTGAACCAAGGGCTATATCTGTTCTTAGTTCTACATTTTTTTGAATGGGGCATACTTATTTAAGATGGAGAGGAAAGCACTTTTGAAGAGCAACCAGGCATCCTCTACTAACGGGATGAGGTCAATATCCTTCCAGGATAACTGGGCCAGGTCGGTTAGAAAGGCCTGCTCGCTGAAGTGTTTTAGGGAGCGTTTGACAGGGATGAGGGGTGGTCGTTTGACCGCGGACCCATTACGCACGCAGGCAATGAGGCAGTGATTGCTGAGATCCTGGTTGAAGACAGCAGAGGTGTATTTAGAGGGCAAGTTGGTCAGGATGATATCTAAGAGGGTGCCCATGGTTACGGATTTTGGGTTGTACCTGGTGGGTTCCTTGATAATTTGTGTGAGATTGAGGGAATCTAGTTTAGATTGTAGGACGGCCGGGGTGTTAAGCATATTCCAATTTAGGTCGCCTAACAGTACGAACTCTGAAGATATATGGGGGGCAATCAATTCACATATGGTGTCCAGGGCACAGCTGGGGGCTGAAGAGGGTCTATAACAAGCTTCAACGGTGAGAGACTTGTTTCTGGAAAGGTGGATTTTTAAAAGCAGAAGCTCGAATTGTTTGGGCCCAACCTGGATAGTATGACAGAACTCTGCGGGCTATCTCTGCAGTAGATTGCAACTCCGCCCTCTTTGGCAGTTCTATCTTGTCGGAAAATGTTATAGTTGGGGATGGACATTTTTGGTGGCCTTCCTAAACCAGGATTCATACAGGGCTAGGACATCCGGGTTGGCGGAGTGTGCTAAATAAGTGAATAAAACAAACTTAGGGAGGAGGCTTCTAATGTTAACATGCATGTAACCAATGCTTTTACGGTTACAGAAGTCAACAAATAAGAGTGCCTGGGGAATGGGAGTGATGCTGGGGGCTGCAGGGCCTGGGTTAACCTCTACATCACCAGAGGAACGGAGGAGGAGTAGGATAAGAGTACGGCTAAAGGCTAAAATAACTGGTCGTCTAGTGCGTTCGAAACAGAGTAAAGGGGGCAGGTTTCTGGGCACGGAAGGATGGATTCAAGGCATAATGTACAGACAAGGGTATGGTAGGATGTGAGTACAGTGGAGGAAAGCCTAGGCATTGAGTGACGAAGCACTATTTAAGCCAGGTGCTGTCAACGCATGTGTGGGGGGTGGAACAACAGGGCTAGCTAAGGCATATTGAGCAGGGCTGGAGGCTCTACAGTGAAATAAGACAACAATTACTAACCAAAACAGCAATGGACAAGGCATATTGACATTAAGGAGAGGCATGTGTAGCCAAGAAATCATAGGGTCCGAGCTGTAGGCACGGAGATTCAGACAGCTAGCAGGCCGGGGCTAGCAGCAGGCTAGCAGATGGGCCTCAGGGGGACGCGCAACAGGGAAGCCTGTTGAAACCCCCTTGCACGGTAATGTCGGCAGACCAGTCGTGATGGCTTGGCGGGGCTCCATGTCGGCAGCAAAGGGTTCAAGCAAATTGGCAATAGAGGTATTATCTGATGGATTTCTTCAGGCTAGCCAGGAGATGGGCCTAGCTCGAGGCTAACTCCAGACTAACTGGTGCTTGCTATGGGACAGAAACCCCCTCGGACGGTTACGTCGGTAGACCAGTCGTGATGGATCGGCGGGGCTCCGTGTCAGCAGCAAAGGTTACAGGCCAATTGGCAAAAGTGGTAATTGAAGCCCAAGAATTCTTGATAGATATATTCGGCTAGCTGGGAGACGGGCCTAGATTCGAGGCTAGCTCCAGGCTAACTGGTGCTTGCTTCGTGACAGAGACGTTAGCCAGGAGTAGCCACTCGGATAGCAGCTAGCTAACTGCGATCCAGAGTAAAGGTTCGGAGCTTGCGGTAGGAATCCGGAGATATTGTGGAGAAAAGCAGTCCGATATGCTCTGGGTTGATATCGCGTTGTGCAGGCTGGCAGGAGTTGACCGGGCTGAAGCTGGCAGATGTCCCATTTAACGGTGATGGCTAACTAGCAGTGGCTAACTGACTACTAGCTAATAGCTGGCTAGCTTGAAGGGAGTTACGGTTCTAAAATATAAAAAATGACAGATCCATACCGCATTGGGTGAGGCGGGTTGCAGGAGAGTATGTTCAGTGCGTAGATGGAAAAATTAGATTAAAAATATATACGAAGAAAGAAACGATATATACAAGGGACGGGACAAGAAAAATCAAAACATCCCTCTGCTACGCAATCTTGGAATCAATGCTGTCATGCTTTGGGCCTGCAAGTGTATCCACATGGCACTATGGAGTGATATTAGAGCCAACAGAAATTGATTCTGAATTTAATCATGTTGAATCATTTCAAAATGATTGAGATCAGATATAATTTCTGTTGCCACTAAAATCACTCCATATAGCAATACTTTCCCTTTTAGTTATTTTCTACTTATGATGTAGGGTTAAGAACAAGTTACTATTCTCTCATACCCACCAGTTCCTCATCATTTCCCAGCCCCCTTTAGGAGGTGAACGGATAACTTGATCCCCGGAGAAGCTTGGGGGAAACATGCATGTTTGAAGGTCAACAGACCCCGCTCTCATGTCTTCTTCACACACTGCACACACACATCGCCCCCCTAGCAGTCACATGCAAACACACACACACCCTACCCATGGACACACCCCTCACACATACCTGTCACACACCGGGCCCCAAGCAGTTCACGCAAACCTGCAGTTATGAGTCATGTTTAGCAACAGGTTAGCACCCCACATGAAAAAGCCATTCTCCTTTTAACATTTTCGCACCCTTAACATTCCTATCCTGCGTGTTTCAAGAGGTGTGTGTGTGTGTGTGTGTGTGTGTAGGGATGCATGTGCTGCTGTGTGTACCTATGTGTGTTTGCATGCATTTATTTGTATGTGTGTGTCAGGAAGCATGTGTTGGGATGTGTGTGTTACGAGGAGGTGTGATATATGGCCGATATACCACAGCCAAGGGCTGTTCTTATGTACAACGCAACGCGGAGTGCCTGGACACAGCCGTTAGCCGTGTTTTATATTGGCCATATATCACAAAGCCCAGAGGTGCCTTATAGCTATTATAAACTGGTTAACAATGTAATTAGAGCAGTCAAAATAAATGTTTTGTCATACCTGTGGTATACGGTCTGATATACCACGGCTGTCAGCCAATCAGTATTAAGGGCTCGAACCACCCAGTTTATGTGTATTTTGGTGTGTGTGTTATTCTGTTTGTTGCCTTGGTGTAACTCACACTAACCCAACTTCCAGGAAACACTTGGTAACAGCTTTGTCTGTGGCATTTGGGAAGAGGTGGACGTGATTGCTCCTCTGTTTGTTTTCCATGTCATGTGTGTACACCAAACCACACTTATCTGCATGAAGTAAATAGCAACAAACACACATACTTCATCATTTAGCTTCAACTGAAGGTGAATCTGGTACAAATGGTTTGAACCAAAATACAACCCTGTTTCGCTCCCAAACCTCACAGCACTTTTTATGCACAGTCAGGGTCACGTCATATACTACATGGACAGAAGTATGTGGACACACCTTCAAATGAGTGAATCTGGCTATTTAAGCCACAATGTTGCTAAGAGGTGTATACAATTGAGCACACTGCCATGCAATTGCCATAGACCAACATTAGCAGTAGAATGGCCCGTACTGAAGAGCTCAGTGACTTTCAACGTGGCACCGTCAAAGGATGCCAGCTTTCCAACAAGTCAGTTTGTAAATTTTTTGCCTTGCTAGAGCTGCCCCGGTCAACTGTAAGTGCTGTTATTGCGAGGTGGAAACGTCTAGGAGCAACATGGGCTCAGCCACGAAGTGGTAGGCCACACAAGCTCACAGAATGGAACAGCCGAGTGCTGAAGCGTGTTGCGCGTAAAAATCGCCTGCCCTCGGTTGCAACACTCACTACCGAGTTCCAAACTGCCTCTGGAAGCATTGTCAGCACAAGACCTGTTTGTCGGGAGCTTCATGAAATGGGTTTCCATGGCTAAGATCACCAATGCCAAGTGTCAGCTGGAGTGGTGCAAAGCTGGCCGCCATTGGACTCTGGAGCAGTGGAAACGCGTTCTCTGGAGTGATGAATCACACTTCACCATCTGGCAGTCCAACAGACAAATCTGGGTTTGGCGGATAGTGCAAATTGTAAAGTTTTGTGGTGGAGGAATAATGGTCTGGGGCTGTTTTTCATTGTTTAGGCTTGTTGAAATCGGTGTGGAAGAACTTGACTGGCCTGCACAGAGCCCTGACCTCAACCCCTCCGAACACCTTTGGGATGAATTGAAACGCAGAGCCAGGCCTAATCACCCAACATCAGTGCCTGACCTCACTAATGCTCTTATGGCTGAATGGAACCAAGTCCCTGCAGCAATGTTCCAGCATCTGGTGGAAATCCTTCCCAGAAGAGTGAAGGCTGTTATAGCAGCAAAGGGGGACCAAATCCATATTAATGCCCATGATTTTGTAATGAGATGTTCGATGAGCAGGTGTTCACATAGTTTTGGCCATGTAGTCTATTTCAATCATTTTTATTACGAAAGTTATTGTTCGATGATAGTAGCTATTACTAATGAAACTTGGTGCTTGGTTTCCCTGCGAAAGGTTGTTAATATGACAATGTACCTTGCTGCAGCAAGGCATTTTGAAAAAAGTTATGTTTTGATGCCCAGAACAGCAGATGTTAAAGCTTCTTATTCGATGTGATTTTTCTTTCTATTCACACCTTTTGCTGTTTTATGAGGGGATTGGCTCTATGTTCTTTGACAAATCGAAATGGGAGAATACATTTTTATTAAATTTGGGCTTCATTTCTGAATGAATGAATTATTTTTCTCCAGAGCGGAAATGGATACATGCGGATAATTTATTGATGTCACATGACTTGTATTGTCTCATAGAAACACGGAGGAATCCTGAGGATTTTCCCAGAGGCCAAGGCGCAGTTCGTCGACATCGAACCCAAGTTCGACCGCCTGCTCTTCTTCTGGTCGGACCGGCGGAACCCCCATGAGGTGCAGCCGGCATACCACACCAGGTAGGGTGATCTCTTAGCTTGACGTCTGACCTTTTGAACCCAGAGAAAATGTCATACTGTCACGGATCCTTAAGGGCAGGAGGAAGGGGCAGAGTCAAACGCAGGAGACTTATGTCCAGTAGTGCCGAAGTTTATTTACACCGACAACACTCGGTGGTCAAAAAGGTTACAGGGTGCGCACAATGCCCAAAAGGGAAACGGGTAATCCACGAATGAAAAAATACGCACGGGGCGCAGCCCGGCAATAATAATAATCCAACGTGTTCCTCTGGGAAAACACAACAACAGCGTACACAAACACTGCCCACTGACATACAATTAATCCCGCACAAAAAAACGAACCCAAAGGAACAAACTAAATACCCCCCCCCCACTAATGACAGACAAGAAACAGGTGCGGACCTAGACAGACAAAAACCAAAGAACACAGAAACATAGATCGGTGGCAGCTAGTAGACCGGCGACGACGAGCGCCGCCCGACCGGGGAGGGGCGCCATCTTCTGTGGATACTGTGACACATACTCCTGACCTTAGACCCAGGGTTGTCTGCTTGTCTTCCATCACAATCCCAAACTTCCTGTTTTGTGTTGCTTATTGTAATGTCATTTAAGTAAAGCATCCGTCACAGGCCATTTTGAGAACTTGGCTGAAGCGTGAATTGTGACTTAGGTTAATGCATCACATGATTTATGAACAGGCATTATTGTAAAGTGTTACCACATTAATTAAGCAACACCACCAACAATATCCAGCTTTAATATATTAGAAAATGCTCAATACTGTTAGAATAGTTGGACTATGACAAATGGTAGTGTTGGTGTTAGTATGTATACCTACTATGTGAATAATTGTATGTTAGTTGACCTCTGTTTCCGTTGTCTCACTCCGCTGTCCAGGTATGCCATAACAGTTTGGTATTTTGATGCCGATGAACGAGCTCGGGCCAAGGAGAAATACCTAACAAGTAAGATGGAGTCCTGGGCACGTATTCATAAAACATCTCAAAGTAAGAGTGCTGATCTAGGATCGGTTTTGCCTTTTGGATCATAATAAATAAGATAAAATGATTCTAGATCAGCACTTGATCCTAGATCAGCAATGTGAGACTAAGAAACTTTACGAATACAGGGCCAAAGTGATCATCATAAGAACGCATTCATAAGAATATATATTTTTTTTTTTTTTACTTATTTTTTTACTTATTCTGTTCATAATGTTGCTGCTACCGTCTCTTATGACCGAAAATAACTTCTGGATATTAGAATAGCGATTACTCACCAGGAACTGGCAGAAGCTTTTTCCTTTAACGAGTCTGACGAGCCCACGTGAAGGACATACAGCTTTCCCGGGAACAGGCCCAAATCCCTGTCATTTGCGTGAAGAGAAGATGGAGAAAAAGAGGAAGGAGTTCAGGCTGCCTTCTGAGAATTCATAGGCGATCGAATAAACCCCCACTGCTTTCTGTTCTACTAGCTAACATGCAGTCATTCAAAAATAAAATTGACGACCTATGAGGAAGAATAAACTACCAACAGGACATTAAAAACTGTAATATCTTATGCTTCACGGAGTCGTGGCTGAACGACGATATTATCAACATACAGCTGGCTGGTAATACGCTGTATCGGGAGGATATAACAGCGGCGCCTGGTAAGACAAGGGATGGTGGCTTATGCATATTTGTAAACAACAGCTGGTGCACGATATCTAAGGAAGTCTCAAGGTTCTGCTCGTCTGAGGTAGAGTATGTCATGATAAGCTGTAGACCATACTAACTATCTAGAGACTTTTCATCTGTATTTTTCGTAGCTGTCTACATACCACCACAGACCAATGCTGGCACAAAGACCGCACTCAATGAGCTGTATTCCGCCATAAGCAAACAGGAAAACGCTCATCCAGAGGCAGCGATCCTAGTGGCCGGTGACTTTAATGCAGGAAAACTTAAATCCGTTACACCAAATTTCTATCAGCATGTTAAATGTGCAACCAGAGGGAAAAAACTCTAGACCACCTTTACTCCACACACAGATGCTTACAAAGCTCTCCCTCGCCCTCCATTTGGCAAATCTGACCATAATTCTATCCTCCTGATTCCTGCTTACAAGCAAAAATGAAAGCAGGAAGCATCAGTGACTCGGTCAATAAAAAAAAGTGGTTAGAGGAAGCAGATGCTAAGCTACAGGACTGTTTTGCTAGCACAGACTGGAATATGATCCGGGATTCTTCCGATGGACTACACCAGATCAGTCATTGGCTTCATTAATAAGTGCATCGATGACATCGTCCCCACAGTGACCGTACATACCCCAACCCGAAGCCATGGATTACAGGCAACATCCACACTGAGCTAAAGGCTAGAGCTGCCGCTTTCAAGGAGCGGGACTCTAACCCGGAAGCTTATAAGAAATTACGCTATGCCCTCCGAACCATCAAACAGGCAAAGCATCAATACAGAACTAAGATTGAATCGTACTACACCGGCTCTGATGCTCGTCGAATGTGGGAGGGCTTGCAAACCATTACAGACTACAAAGGGAAGCACAGCCAAGAGCTGCCCAGTGACACGAGCCTACCAGGGAGGAGGTCAGAGACCTGGCCGTGTGGTGCCAGGACAACAACCTCTCCCTCAACGTGATCAAGACAAAGGAGATGATTGTGGACTACAGGAAAAGGAGAACTGAACATGCCCCCGTTCTCATCGACGGAGCAGGTTGAGAGCTTCAAGTTCCTTGGTGTCCACATCACCAACAAACTAACATGGTCCAAGCACACCAAGACAGTCGTGAAGAGGGCACGACAAAACCTATTCCCCCTCAGGAGACTGAAAAGATTTGGCATGGGTCCTCAGATCCTCAAAAGGTTCTACAGCTGCATCATCGGGAGCATCCTGCCTGGTTGCATCACTGCCTGGTATGGCAACTGCTCGGCCTCTGACCGCAAGGCACTACAGAGGGTAGTGCGTACTGCCCAGTACATCACTGGGGCCAAGCTTCCTGCCATCAAGGACCTCTATACCAGGCGGTGTCAGAGGAAGGCCCTAAATTGTCGAAGACTCCAGCCACCCTAGTCATAGACTGTTCTCTTTGCTACCTCACGGCAAGCGGTACCGGTGCACCAAGTCTAGGTCCTAGAGGCTTCTAAACAGCTTCTACCCCCAACCCATAAGACTCCTGAACATCTAATCAAATGGCTACCCAGACTATTTGCATTGCCCACCCCCCACCCCCTCTTTTACGCCACTGCTACTCTGTTATTATCTATGCATAGTCACTTTACTAACTCTACCTACAGTGGTTTGCAAAAGTATTCACCCCCTTGGCATTTTTACTATTTTGTTGCCTTACAACCTGGAATTTAAATATTTTTTGGGGGGGTTGTATCATTTGATTTACACAACATGCCTACCACTTTGAAGATGCAAAATATTTTTTATTGCGAAACAAACATGAAATAAAAAAATAATAAACTTGAAATAAATAATAAACTTGTGCATGCATATCTATTCACCCCCCCCCCAATCAATACTTTTGTAACGTGGCAGTCGGGAAGTTAGTTCAGGGAGTGAATCATTTAATTAATAAATGAAAACATAATAAAAACCAAGATACACGAACAACGCACAGGCATGAAACTGAAACAATGACGCCTGGGGAAGGAACCAAAGCGAGTGAGAGATATATATATATATATAGGGCAGGTAATCAAGGGGGTGATGGAGTCCAGGTGAGTGTCATAATGCACGTAACGATGGTGACAGGTGTGCGCCATAACGAGAAGCCTGGTGACCTAGAGGCTGGAGAGGGAGCACACGTGACTGTACCCCCTCCCCGACGTGTGGCTCCATCCACAGGACGCCGACCAAGATGACGATCCCGGGATCAGGAGCGGACCGGTCACCTCTGCTAAGGTGTGGGAACCTGTCGATCCAGCTTAGGTGCGGGACCATGGTGACCTAGAGCACTGGAGAGAGAGCATACGTGAAAACTTTGTCGAGCCACCTTTTGCAGCAATTACATCTGCAAATCTTTGAGGGTATGTTTCTATAAGTTTGGCACATCTAGTCTGTCACGTCCTGACCAGCAGAGGGAGTGTTGTTTAGTATTGGTCAGGACGTGGCAGAGGTTGTGTGTTGTATGTAGTTTCTAGTTGTTCTGTTTCTGTGTTAGTCTGTGTGACTCCCGATCATGAACAGCTGGATATCGTTGTTCCTGATTGGGAGTCGTGTGTTTTTCTCTTGGGGTTGTGGGTTGTTTTCGTTAGCACTGCTATTATTGTAAGTATAGCCTGTTAACCTGTCTTTAGTCGTTCTTGTTTATTGTTTTCCGTGTTTGCTTTATTCATTATCATTAAAAGATGAGTATTCACATCCCGCCTGCATTTTGGTCACTTCAACACAACGACAGCCGTTACAGAACAACCCACCAAACCAAGACCAAGCAGCGGAGAAAGGAGCGGCAGGTTGAGAAAAGGGACTTTGAGTTGGACACTCGTGAAAAATGGACTTGGGAACAGATTCTTCAACACAACTTCAACACAACGACAGCCGTTACATAGTCACTGGGATTTTTGCCCATTCTTCAAGGCAAAACTTATTCAGCTCCTTCAAGTTGGATTGGTTCCACTGGTGTACCCCAATATTTAAATCATACCACAGATTCTCAATTGGATTGAGGTCTAGTCTTTGACTAGGCCATTCCAAGACATGTAAAGGTTTCCCCTTAAACCACTCAAATGTTGCTGGAAGGTGAACCTATGTCCCAGTCTCAAATCTCTGGAAGACTGAAACAGGTTGCCCTCAAGAATTTCCCTGTATTTTGCGCCATCCATCATTCCTTCAATTCTGACCAGTTTCCCAGTCCCTGCCGATGAAGAACATCCCCACAGCATGATGCTGCCACCACCATGTTTCACTGTGGGGATGGTGTTCCCGGGGTGAGGAGAGGTGTTGGGTTTGCGCTTCACATAGCGTTTTCCTTGATGCCCAAAAAGCTCAATTTTAGTCTCATCTGACCAGAGTATTTTCTTCCATATGTTTGGAGAGTATCCCACATGCATTTTGGTGAACACCAAATGTGTTTGCTTATTTTTTTCTTTAAGCAATGACTTTTTTCTGGCCACTCTTCCGTAAAGCCCAGCACTGGAGTGCACTGCTTAAAGTGGTCCCATGGACAGATACTCCAATCTCCACCGTGGAGCTTTGCAGTTCCTTCAGGGTTATCTTTGGTCTCATTGTTGCCTTTGATTAATGCCCTCCTTGCCTGGTCTGTGAGTTTTGGTGGGCGGCCCTCTCTTGGCAGGTTTTTTTGTGGTGCCATATTCTTTCAATTTTTTTGTAATGGATTTAATGGTGCTCCGTGGGATGTTCAAAGATTCAGATCTTTTTTTTTATAACCCAACCCTAATTTGTAATTCTCCACATCTTTGTCCCTGACCCGTTTGGAGAGCTCCTTGGTCTTCATGGTGCCGTTTGCTTGGTGGTGCCCCTTGCTTAGTGGTGTTGCAAGCCTCTGGGGCCTTTCAGAACAGGTGTATAGACGTGGCCAAAAGTTTTCCAAGCATTGATTATGCAAGAATGGGCTGCCATCAGTCAGGATGTGGCCCAGAAGTTAATTGACAGCATACCAGGGCGGATTGCAGAGGTCTTGAAAAAGAAGGGTCAACACTGCAAGTATTGACTCTTTGCATCAACTTCATGTAAATGTCAATAAAAGCCATTGACACTTATGAAGTGCTTGTAATTATACTTCAGTATTCCATAGTAACATCTGACAAAAATATCTGAAGACACTGAGGCAGCAGACTTTGTGAAAATTAATATTTGTGTCATTCTCAACTTTTGGCCACGACTGTAACGTGACAGATCATGTTACACTTAGATTGTACACAGGTGGACTTTATTTAACCAACTATGTGACGTCTGAAGGTAATTGGTTGCACCAGATCTTATTTAGGGGTTTCATAGCAAAGGGGGTGAATCAATATGCACGCACCACTTTCCTGTTTTTTTTAAAATTCTTATAAACAACTTTTTTTTTTATTTCACTTCACCAATTTTGACTATTTTGTGTATGTCCATTACATGAAATCCAAATAAAATATATTTAAATTACAGGTTGTAATGCAACAAAATAGGAAAAACACCAAGATGGGTGAATACTTTTGCAAGGCACTGTACCTGTACATATTACCCTGCACATTGACTCTGTACCCCCTGTATAGTCTCGCTATTGTTATTTTACTGCTGCTCTTTAATTACTTGTTCCTTCTATTTCTTATTTATATTTTTTAAACTGCATTGTTGGTTTGGGGCTTGTAAGTAAGCGTTTCACTGTTGTATTCGGCGCATGTGACTAATACGATTTCATTTGAAGAAAGAATAATTTAAATGAAGTCATTAGAAATAAGAATTTGTTCTTAACTGGTTGAATAAAATATAACTCTCACCCTCCTTCTCTATTCCGTTCTATAGGTGCAGGAGAAAAGGGAGTAAACGTAGAATTGAACAAGCCGTCGGTTCTGAGCTAATATGAGAGAAGCGTCCTGCCATCACCTGCTGCTGCTGTGGACAGAGGGGGAAAGAGGGATGGAAAAACGATGGTGGGATGAAGAGGAGAAAGACGAAAGAAACCAACTTGGACTACTCCGCTTTCTTTATACTTTAATATCCAAAGTTGACACACACAACACACACACAAACCCTGAATGTGATGTCATTGCACTGCAAAGAATCATCATTATTTGCCAAGTTTCTGTTTTTGCTTATTGCTTTGATTTTTGGCCTTTATTATGTGAAGAATGCTGGTGTAAAAATGAGCTATGGAGAAAAATAATATCTATTAAGTGAACCAAATGGGGAAAAAATATAATATTGTTGTGAATTTTGGGGTCATGAAAGAAGTGTACCCATATGTACTTATCTGTCAGACGGGTTGCCATGGTCTCCATCGGATGGATCTCTCACTGTTATAAAAACAAAAACGTACAAAAGACTGTCCCTCGACAGGAGGTTGTGACACACTGTCCGGCTATTGCCTGATGCGCATTATAGGGCCAACTCACCGTACTGCGCTAATTTGGATACTTTCTTTTCACATTATCCTTTGCATCACAATTCTAGTAAATGAGGATAATGAGTAACCACGCCAGACCAGTACAACTAGTCTCGGCCCGGTTTGGCTTAGTTGAGTGAAAAGGCTATTAATAGCTTGAGCTGCACTGACTCGAATAAGATAGAAGTTTTCACATTTTTTGAAAACGGCGGTAGTGATTTTCACATTGCAGGTATATGTTGACTGCGGTGCTGTTCTGTGTCCTGGCACTCATTGCTTGGTAACTGGGTCTTGTTCATTAGGCACCAAACAGAAGAAAATGGACTGAAACTGACATGCTCGTTTTCCGTTGCTAAACAGTTTTAAAAGTTTTCCTTGCGTGCCCTAATGAACACGGCCCTGTGTGCGCTACAGGAGCATCCTGACCTGTGATCAGTAATCTGTCTGTTGTTGCAGACGTTAATATCACCTTTGTCTTAAAAACCAAACACTGACACCTACCTATTCGCCTTGCGAATAGTTCTGAAGTTGAATTTTTTGTAAAAAGGTGGGTTTTATAAGTGCGTTTTGAGTCTACTGCTGTATGGGATCGTCATTACAGCTTGTGTGTGTTTGTGTGTATCTGCACGTATGCATGTGTGCGATTCCTTCTCTAGCCACTGAGCCGAGCCGAGGTTGAAAGTGAGTGAGAGAGACTAATAATACTGTCATGACTATTCTCTCTGGCTATACACCATCGCCATCATGTGGTCACATCTGACCTAGCGGTTAAGAGCGTTGGGCTTGTATCCGAACGCTCGCTGGGGTGGAAAAATATGCCTTTCTGCCCTTGAGCAAGGCAATAACACCCAACAACAACTGCGCCGTTGACGTCGATTAAGGCAGCCACCCGCACATCTCTGATTCAGTGGGTTTGGGTCGAACGCATTCAGTTGTGCAACTGATTAGGTTGTCCATTTCTCCATCCACCCTAAAACATACCACAGAACCCTTGCATGTGATTATGTTCAAACTGTATTTATTTGCCATTGATCTATTCATTTATCAATAAATCAGTTGACAATAAATAAGACAACATTTAGAGAACAATGTATGTATGTATTGTTTGCATCAACTTTAAAATATAAATTCCGGTATGTAATTACAGACGTTTCAATTGGTTCCATTGTAAAGGGCAAGCTCAATCAAGCACAGCTGAAATATACTTTTTTTCACCCATGTCTGAATATATTCATTGCAGTCTCCTCGGGAGCTTCTCTTCCCAGGCCATGTCTCACATTACATCCACAGGAAAGCCAAGGACCTTTTTCTAGTCCCTACTCTTTTGGTGTTTACAAATGTATGAAGGAATAAAATAGGTGCAAGGAATATGGAGGAAACTCCCCAAATAAATGTTGATGACGGCTCTGCCAACACTGTTTACGTAACAACAAATGACAGTCGCTGTACAGAGCTGTTAGAGAGAGGTTGAGTGAATAGCAGAGTCTGGCTTGTTCTGCTCTAACCAGGAGTATGGTCCCTACTATCAGGAGCAGGGCAGGGGCCCACCTATTGCATTCAGAAAAAAACACCAAGATGATTCATGATTTCGTAGTTGGCTTTCGAGTTTACATCAAGGGCAACCAAGAAGACAAAGATCAGATGAGAAATGTTCCGCCAATGACCGTCACCTTGTCTTTGGACAAATTCCACTTGAGGTATTCAGTACACTTGGCCCAAGGATGCTGGAGATGGAGGTGATGGCCAAAGCTACAACCCCACTGTAATGGGGAAACAGAACAATTGCCAGTATGGACATCATCCACCCTGCCATTCCCACGGTGTTGACCACAAACTCCATCCAACTCTGCTTCAGTGGGGCTTTAGGAGGTATTGGAGGGGTAGACAGTTCTGTACAGCATGGTCCCCCTGGTCAGGTGCAAGGCTGAGGCCCCCCAGCCGATGTAAAGCCCTCAGCTCACTCTAGGAGATCAACGGGTTGTGGGAGTTTCAGATTATGTTTCTAGCTATCCAGGAGAAAGGGATGAGGAACAGAGTTTCAGTTAGGATGAACAGAATTCCGTTAATCATCACTATGGCCTTAAACTTTTCACTCTTGATGTGCACTTGACCCTGATGAGCAGCATGACCCCCAGAACCCCCGACATGATGGAGATGATGATCAGGGCTCTGGAGGCCTGCAGGTCCTGAGGTAAGGCCAGCATGGAGACGTAGACCTTACACTGCATCTGGCCTGTGCTCTTGGTCACACATCTCATCCACAGGCCCTCCCAGATGAAAAGGTTGTCTCCTGTGGTTATCTCTATCCAAGTGGGGAGTGTGCAGACCACAATGGTCATGTTAAATCCTATGACTCTCTGTCCATGCCCATCAACATGCTCTCTTCTACATCTGCCCTTTCTGGAGGAAGGGTGATACAGTAAAAAGCCCTCTGTCTGCTTTACTGTGGTGTCAAAAATTAGGGTGTCACGGAAACACAAACAATTAATAAAGACGTGGTTGTACATTTTCATTGTATTTATTATTGAGATTTTTATTAAAATGAGAAAGTAATTTGGCATTGTGATATCAACAATTATAAGTGGACAGACACAGCTAATGCCTTTTTGGTTCTTAATTTCGAACACTGCTTGACATGGCCTCCACGCAGGGAGCCATAACTTCCATCTGCTCTAGCACACATACAAACCAAACCAATGGTGCATATAAACACTAGATGACTGACAGGTGGCGCTATTTTGAACTCACTGTCACCATTTTTGTACCCCTCCAACACTTTGTCAAGCATATTATATAACAGACACTTTATTAATGCATACTTTTAAATTTTATTATATGAACAAACAAAACAAAAAGAGTTTTTCCTTAAAGTATCATTTTTTGAGAATACGAATGTTACTGTTCACTCTACAACAAATAAATACTTAAATATATGTCATTTTGCCCTAGAAACATTAAATTGAAATAATGTAGCATTCCATTCATTCCTATGGAGGACTGCTCCTTCTGAGAAGTACCAATATGGCGGACAGTGGCTTCAAAGTCTCTCAATGGCCAATACATATCAAATCAAATTTTATAATCAACAATCTAGTGTTTTAATACATAATTTATACAAATCCCTACAGCAGGGTTCCCCAGCTGGCGGCACGCAGGCCAAATTTGGCCCGTGGGTGGTTTTATTCCGCCCCCAAACTTTTCTTGTTTTAATTTCATTGTTAGACATAAAAGACTGTAAAAACACCAAGTGATTTTAATTTTGGAAATCTGTTCCAAACTATTCCCACGCATAATAGACACATGATCGATCGTATACAAATGTAAGCATGGTTTGAAATGATCTGTTTGTGATTCTTGAGGTCAAATTTTTAACAGATCAGGTTCTGCATCCTCTCAACAACCACATAGCCATGCCTTGTGTCTTTTAGTGCGTTCCAGTTTACCACATTCCCTGGAGATAACACCTCCCCCTTCATGTAGCTTTGGATCTCACATGGGGAGAGCACTCTGTCCCACATGTGGACATCGGTCTCATGTCCGTAAAAGGAGTCATTCACATCAAACCCACCAGCATATGCATCTTGGTCCTGACCTAAAATAATACTCAGAGTACCAGAGATGGAGCCGCCGGCTTGGAGAGCTTTCCTCGCACTTGGCTTCCCATTCACCCACAGTTGAGTCAATCCTGTACTGGCATCCCACGTCCCACAAACAGAGTTCCACTCGTTCATTTTGTCTGGCAATCCCCAGAAATAGATACCTTGGTCCCCAATGTACACCCAGTAATTTCCCCCATCTCCCCTGAAGATAACAAAACCATTAGCATGAGAAGGCGTGGCCAATTTGAAAATGGTCAGATCCTTCGTCTGGTAGTCGGTGAAAAATCGAACGCAGACAGTCACTGCAAAGAAGATTTTGTTCATGTCAGGGGTTATCTTGACATAGGCGGTGTTTGACTCCACTGGGAAAATGATTTCCTTCCCTGACATGTCTGTTACAATTAGAATAATATTTGTTATTAGAGTTGCAAAGGGAGGAAATATTCCCCGTAACTTTCAAAATGTAGTGTTTGAAAATTTCCAGAACTTAGGGAAATTACAGGGAATTTTGCAATCCTATAGTAAGTAAGTACTACTGAAACACATGTAATTATTCAACAATTCATAATAGTATTTTGGGCCATCTCCACGATTTCAGTCTTACCTTGTGGCACAGCATAGCAGCACGTAAGACCATCAGAAGCCATAAGCATTAATGTTATGGACACATCCTCAAAGGATATTCCTATTTATAGTATAGAAAACGGACTGAAAATGGGAGGAACTACCTGTATGCTCTTAGGAATGCCAGCCACACATAACACATTCCACCATGGACTATTTATTGCCTTAACTCCCTTATCTTACACATAGAATAAACCAAAACATACAGTCAATAATACAGTAGAAAAAAAAGAAAACAAAAAGTCTATATACAGTGAGTGCAAATGAGGTAACTCTGTGTTGTTGTATGTGTCAAATTGCTATGCTTTATCTTGGCCAGGTCGCAGTTGCAAATGAGAACTTGTTCTCAACTAACCTATCTGGTTAAATAAAGGTAAAAAAAATAAAAATAAAAACAAACAAAAAAAATCCCCCCTTCCTTGTTTTTGATATTGGTCTAGATTAGAAAATAGAGTCATCTGAGAATCTAAATTCATATGATTGATCAACATTGCCAGTTTATCAATATGTTTTATGTTCTGCCATCAGACTTTCTTGGTCAAACCAATTTCGAGGTCAACAGGTGTATTAGTCGGCATTGTCACACAGTTATTAGGTAATGGTATTATTGAGAAAACATCATAGTAAGGTACTTAATTGTTACCCAGAAATGATTTGATATTGAGATAAAAACAGCTACATTGGACCTTTAAAACTTGCTCAAACTCTATTGAATTTATGATGTTGACAACTGTGCCATACAGATTACAAAATAGTTAGGAAGAGATTTTTGTACCGATTCCATGGTACAGGGTGTATGAGTTGATATATAAAATGGCGCAAGATTCAAGACTTCGTGCTTTTCAGCTAAAATTATTATGTAGAATTTATGGCAACAAAATATTGAATATTTGGGGCATAAAATCGAAGCTCTGCAGATTTTGTTGTGAGGATACAGAATCAATAGACCATTTATTTTGCTATTGCCCTCAGGTGGCCTGTTTCTGGTCTCAGGTTCAGGAATGGCTGAAAATGCATAACATTGATCTAAAATGTATCCTAGAAATAGTACTGTTAGGAGATCTGGAGAGACAGGGTCAGTCAATTACTAATATACTAATACTTTTAGTAAAAGTATTTATTTTCAACTCGCAATCTGTGGATTCTATTCGATTAGATAGATTGAAATTGTACGTTAAACATCACAGCATAGTTGAAAGCGTAGAAATCCGAAGAGGGTGGCCAGCAGAGATAGGTGGCATAGGCTGAGGGAAGCTGAGGGTTGGGATGTGGAATTGGAGACAAGTGGGAGTGGAGTTGCTGGGCGGGAGATAGAATGATGGTCAAAGATAAAAATATAAAAAATAAAGTTCAAATAAAACATAATAAAAAGTATGTTTGAATGACACTTAGGGGCAGTGTTTTTACAGCTAATGCCGGTGTGCCTGAGACTGATGCCGTGCAGGTGTTTGTCCACATGCATATACACATACTCTCATTCAAATACATCTCACAGCTAGCCTTCAGGGAGCTGCTCATCCAGGAGCTTGCTAGCTACAGCAAGTCCACTGCAGCACCTTCTGTCCCTTCTACCTCTGTCCCTTCTGCTCCAACCAGTGGTGTTCACCTGCCCAGATTCATCTCTGCAGGCATGAATGTGCCTCAGGGCAAAAAGGGCACAGTAGGGAGGCGTCGTTGTGCCCTTTGTCACAGGAAATGCCCCATCACCTGCACCCCCTGTTCAGTAACCCTCTGCTTTACAGCAGAAAGAGACTGCTATGGGCCATGGCACCAGCAGCACAATATTGTGTAGAGGACTGAGGTTCTTCACAATATTGTAAATAGAAAATGTGTAAATAGTTACCCTTGCTATTTTAGATTTGTACATTTTTTTAAAAATGGTGGTGGGGGGGTGTTAGAATAGCATTTATGTATTTTGTATATAGTTCTTTCCTTCAAAATGTATCACTGTACCAATTCGGCCACTTGGGTACATTTGGGTACATTTGTGTGGGACACCTGGGTGACTTCATGCTCAATGTCATGTAGCTCACTCATTTTTGAAGTTATCTGTCTAAACCTTTGCTCAGCTATTGCTGCTATCTTATGTTCTTCATTCAAATCATTCCCAGCATCCTATCTGTATGTTTGGCTGTTCTTGTTCATTTGAAAGATGATGCAGCAACAATAAAAAACAGAAAACGTATGTTTATTTCCTTATATTTTCTTCTACCAGATCTATTGTGTTATATTCTCCTATATTCAATTCACATTTCCACAGAATTCAGAGTGTTTCCTTTCAAATGATACCAAGAATATGCATATCCTTGCTTCTGGGCCTGAGCTACAGGCAGTTAGATTACCCCGAAGAAGTTAAATTACATTGTATATATTCATACTGTTTAAGGGGGCACTTTGTCATGATGACAAGGTGAAGGTGCTCTACTCAAATGGCACAACAGAATCGTTCAGATTGACCAAAGAACAGCATATAACAACCATCTCGTATAATTGAGAGATGTTTCCTTTCATATCTGGAAAAGGACAACGTAGTAGAAGTATTAACTGGTGTTGCTGCAGCATTGCTCATCTTCACAGTGGGAATCCAGTCGAGGTGTCTTGATAGAGGCCAGCTGGTGAACCTACAGCAGTACAGTGCTATCACAGTGCCATCCATTTTGTCACCAAAGCCCCATATACTACCCACCACTGCGACCTGTACGCTCTCGTTGGCTGGCCCTCGCTTCATACTCGTCGCCAAACCCACTGGCTCCAGGTCATCTACAAGACCCTGCTAGGTAAAGTCCCCCCTTATCTCCGCTCACTGGTCACCATAGCAGCACCCACCTGTAACACGCGCTCCAGCAGGTATAACTCTCTGGTCACCCTCAAAGCCAATTCCTCCTTTGGCTGTCTCTCCTTCCAGTTCTCTGCTGCCAATGACTGGAACGAACTACAAAAATATCTGAAACTGGAAACACAAAATCTCCCTCACTAGCTTTAAGCACCAGATGTCAGAGCAGCTCACAGATCACTGCACCTGTACATAGCCCATCTACAATTTAGCCCATACTGTCTTTATTACTCTTCCCCATACTCTTCCCCTACTGTATTTATTTATTTTGCTCCTTTGCACCCCATTATTTCTATTTCTACTTTGCACTTTCTTCCACTACAAATCTACCATTCCAGTGTTTTACTTGCTATATTGTATTTACTTTGCCACCATGGCCTTTTTTGCCTTTACCTCCCTTATCTCACCTCATTTGCTCACATTGTATATAGACTTATTTTTCTACTGTATTATTGACGGTATGTTTGTTTTACTCCATGTGTAACTCTGTGTTGTTGTATGTGTCAAACTGCTTTGCTTTATCTTAGCCAGGTCGCAATTGTAAATGAGAACTTGTTCTCAACTTGCCCCCAAACTTTTCTTGTTTTAATTTCATTGTTAGACATAAAAGACTGTAAAAACACCAAGTGATTTTAATTTTGGAAATCTGTTCCAAACTATTCCCACGCATAATAGACACATGATCGATCGTATACAAATGTAAGCATGGTTTGAAATGATCTGTTTGTGATTCTTGAGGTCAAATTTTTAACAGATCAGGTTCTGCATCCTCTCAACAACCACATAGCCATGCCTTGTGTCTTTTAGTGCGTTCCAGTTTACCACATTCCCTGGAGATAACACCTCCCCCTTCATGTAGCTTTGGATCTCACATGGGGAGAGCACTCTGTCCCACATGTGGACATCGGTCTCATGTCCGTAAAAGGAGTCATTCACATCAAACCCACCAGCATATGCATCTTGGTCCTGACCTAAAATAATACTCAGAGTACCAGAGATGGAGCCGCCGGCTTGGAGAGCTTTCCTCGCACTTGGCTTCCCATTCACCCACAGTTGAGTCAATCCTGTACTGGCATCCCACGTCCCACAAACAGAGTTCCACTCGTTCATTTTGTCTGGCAATCCCCAGAAATAGATACCTTGGTCCCCAATGTACACCCAGTAATTTCCCCCATCTCCCCTGAAGATAACAAAACCATTAGCATGAGAAGGCGTGGCCAATTTGAAAATGGTCAGATCCTTCGTCTGGTAGTCGGTGAAAAATCGAACGCAGACAGTCACTGCAAAGAAGATTTTGTTCATGTCAGGGGTTATCTTGACATAGGCGGTGTTTGACTCCACTGGGAAAATGATTTCCTTCCCTGACATGTCTGTTACAATTAGAATAATATTTGTTATTAGAGTTGCAAAGGGAGGAAATATTCCCCGTAACTTTCAAAATGTAGTGTTTGAAAATTTCCAGAACTTAGGGAAATTACAGGGAATTTTGCAATCCTATAGTAAGTAAGTACTACTGAAACACATGTAATTATTCAACAATTCATAATAGTATTTTGGGCCATCTCCACGATTTCAGTCTTACCTTGTGGCACAGCATAGCAGCACGTAAGACCATCAGAAGCCATAAGCATTAATGTTATGGACACATCCTCAAAGGATATTCCTATTTATAGTATAGAAAACGGACTGAAAATGGGAGGAACTACCTGTATGCTCTTAGGAATGCCAGCCACACATAACACATTCCACCATGGACTATTTATTGCCTTAACTCCCTTATCTTACACATAGAATAAACCAAAACATACAGTCAATAATACAGTAGAAAAAAAAGAAAACAAAAAGTCTATATACAGTGAGTGCAAATGAGGTAACTCTGTGTTGTTGTATGTGTCAAATTGCTATGCTTTATCTTGGCCAGGTCGCAGTTGCAAATGAGAACTTGTTCTCAACTAACCTATCTGGTTAAATAAAGGTAAAAAAAATAAAAATAAAAACAAACAAAAAAAATCCCCCCTTCCTTGTTTTTGATATTGGTCTAGATTAGAAAATAGAGTCATCTGAGAATCTAAATTCATATGATTGATCAACATTGCCAGTTTATCAATATGTTTTATGTTCTGCCATCAGACTTTCTTGGTCAAACCAATTTCGAGGTCAACAGGTGTATTAGTCGGCATTGTCACACAGTTATTAGGTAATGGTATTATTGAGAAAACATCATAGTAAGGTACTTAATTGTTACCCAGAAATGATTTGATATTGAGATAAAAACAGCTACATTGGACCTTTAAAACTTGCTCAAACTCTATTGAATTTATGATGTTGACAACTGTGCCATACAGATTACAAAATAGTTAGGAAGAGATTTTTGTACCGATTCCATGGTACAGGGTGTATGAGTTGATATATAAAATGGCGCAAGATTCAAGACTTCGTGCTTTTCAGCTAAAATTATTATGTAGAATTTATGGCAACAAAATATTGAATATTTGGGGCATAAAATCGAAGCTCTGCAGATTTTGTTGTGAGGATACAGAATCAATAGACCATTTATTTTGCTATTGCCCTCAGGTGGCCTGTTTCTGGTCTCAGGTTCAGGAATGGCTGAAAATGCATAACATTGATCTAAAATGTATCCTAGAAATAGTACTGTTAGGAGATCTGGAGAGACAGGGTCAGTCAATTACTAATATACTAATACTTTTAGTAAAAGTATTTATTTTCAACTCGCAATCTGTGGATTCTATTCGATTAGATAGATTGAAATTGTACGTTAAACATCACAGCATAGTTGAAAGCGTAGAAATCCGAAGAGGGTGGCCAGCAGAGATAGGTGGCATAGGCTGAGGGAAGCTGAGGGTTGGGATGTGGAATTGGAGACAAGTGGGAGTGGAGTTGCTGGGCGGGAGATAGAATGATGGTCAAAGATAAAAATATAAAAAATAAAGTTCAAATAAAACATAATAAAAAGTATGTTTGAATGACACTTAGGGGCAGTGTTTTTACAGCTAATGCCGGTGTGCCTGAGACTGATGCCGTGCAGGTGTTTGTCCACATGCATATACACATACTCTCATTCAAATACATCTCACAGCTAGCCTTCAGGGAGCTGCTCATCCAGGAGCTTGCTAGCTACAGCAAGTCCACTGCAGCACCTTCTGTCCCTTCTACCTCTGTCCCTTCTGCTCCAACCAGTGGTGTTCACCTGCCCAGATTCATCTCTGCAGGCATGAATGTGCCTCAGGGCAAAAAGGGCACAGTAGGGAGGCGTCGTTGTGCCCTTTGTCACAGGAAATGCCCCATCACCTGCACCCCCTGTTCAGTAACCCTCTGCTTTACAGCAGAAAGAGACTGCTATGGGCCATGGCACCAGCAGCACAATATTGTGTAGAGGACTGAGGTTCTTCACAATATTGTAAATAGAAAATGTGTAAATAGTTACCCTTGCTATTTTAGATTTGTACATTTTTTTTAAAATGGTGGTGGGGGGGTGTTAGAATAGCATTTATGTATTTTGTATATAGTTCTTTCCTTCAAAATGTATCACTGTACCAATTCGGCCACTTGGGTACATTTGGGTACATTTGTGTGGGACACCTGGGTGACTTCATGCTCAATGTCATGTAGCTCACTCATTTTTGAAGTTATCTGTCTAAACCTTTGCTCAGCTATTGCTGCTATCTTATGTTCTTCATTCAAATCATTCCCAGCATCCTATCTGTATGTTTGGCTGTTCTTGTTCATTTGAAAGATGATGCAGCAACAATAAAAAACAGAAAACGTATGTTTATTTCCTTATATTTTCTTCTACCAGATCTATTGTGTTATATTCTCCTATATTCAATTCACATTTCCACAGAATTCAGAGTGTTTCCTTTCAAATGATACCAAGAATATGCATATCCTTGCTTCTGGGCCTGAGCTACAGGCAGTTAGATTACCCCGAAGAAGTTAAATTACATTGTATATATTCATACTGTTTAAGGGGGCACTTTGTCATGATGACAAGGTGAAGGTGCTCTACTCAAATGGCACAACAGAATCGTTCAGATTGACCAAAGAACAGCATATAACAACCATCTCGTATAATTGAGAGATGTTTCCTTTCATATCTGGAAAAGGACAACGTAGTAGAAGTATTAACTGGTGTTGCTGCAGCATTGCTCATCTTCACAGTGGGAATCCAGTCGAGGTGTCTTGATAGAGGCCAGCTGGTGAACCTACAGCAGTACAGTGCTATCACAGTGCCATCCATTTTGTCACCAAAGCCCCATATACTACCCACCACTGCGACCTGTACGCTCTCGTTGGCTGGCCCTCGCTTCATACTCGTCGCCAAACCCACTGGCTCCAGGTCATCTACAAGACCCTGCTAGGTAAAGTCCCCCCTTATCTCCGCTCACTGGTCACCATAGCAGCACCCACCTGTAACACGCGCTCCAGCAGGTATAACTCTCTGGTCACCCTCAAAGCCAATTCCTCCTTTGGCTGTCTCTCCTTCCAGTTCTCTGCTGCCAATGACTGGAACGAACTACAAAAATATCTGAAACTGGAAACACAAAATCTCCCTCACTAGCTTTAAGCACCAGATGTCAGAGCAGCTCACAGATCACTGCACCTGTACATAGCCCATCTACAATTTAGCCCATACTGTCTTTATTACTCTTCCCCATACTCTTCCCCTACTGTATTTATTTATTTTGCTCCTTTGCACCCCATTATTTCTATTTCTACTTTGCATTTTCTTCCACTACAAATCTACCATTCCAGAGTTTTACTTGCTATATTGTATTTACTTTGCCACCATGGCCTTTTTTGCCTTTACCTCCCTTATCTCACCTCATTTGCTCACATTGTATATAGACTTATTTTTCTACTGTACGGGGCTCCCTTAACTTGTCCTCCCAGGTCCATCCCTCCTCCTCGTCCGTCCACTGCTTGGTCCTTTGGTGGTGGGTAGTTCTGTCACAGAAAATGTCGTACTCGTCACGGAAAATGTCGTACTGGAGAGAAGAGGACCAAGGCGCAGCGAGAATGTGAATACTCATGGTTTTAATTTTTTTTAAAAGGAGTAAAATATCCACTGACAAAACAATAAAGGTGACAACAGCAACAGTTTTACAGGCTCTACAAACGCAGTGCAAAAACAACTACCCACAACCCCAAAGAAAAACACACACACCTATATAGGACTTCCAATCAAAGGCAACTCAACACACCTGCCTTCAATTGGAAGTCCCAATTAACAACACAAACATTCACACACACAAAACTGCCACGTCCTGACCCCAAAACTACTACAATAGCTCCATCTGCTGGTCAGGACGTGACAGTAGCAGATTAGGAGAATTTAGGTGGGAGGTTAGACGAATTGGGCAGGTTTGGAGAACTAAGTTAAGGTTAGCTAAAATGCAAAAAAAAAAAATACCTTTAACAATTTGATAAAAGCTGGATTCCTTTTAGCCAGGAACCCTTTTTCATAGGCCTAGATTACATGGTTTCATTCACGACAAGGTCATTTTTATTTTATCTGTTGTCAGTGTCAGAAGAGTAGGCCTAGGCTACCATTGTATTAAAAAAGATTCTGCTAATTTTCCAGTAATTTAAAGTGTAGCAGAATTGCATTAAATGTTTTTCAAAGGCCATATTTTTCCTGTGCAAAGGAAACGTCTTTGATATAGCCTATAAACCTATGTCGCTATGTGCTTATTAATAGCCTAAATTATCACTATCCAATTGACTCATAACATTTGGAATATTAGGCTTACATTTGTCTGCAAACGCGATGATGTTATAAAGGTGATTTGTTTATGATGAAAAATAGCTTCCCCAAAACGTTAAACACGCTACACATGCTAATTGCTAGACTACAAGCTATCTAGCTAGCTAATTTTGGCTAATTTAGTGTTGTTGTTAACACCTGATTAGCATAACAGCTAAACTAAACTCGAAATCGATCAGACTTTAAAAAAAAGTATTCGTTATTTAACCCTTATTTTACCAGATAAGTTGACTAAGAACACATTCTCATTTACAGCAACGACTTACCAGTGATGAAATGATCATAGCAGACCCGTTACTGACAGCTGTCTGAGTACAGGAGAGGACTAAGCACACACCCCTGAGGGGCCCCCGTGTTGAGGATAAAACTGGCAGATGTGTTGTTGCCTACCCTTGCCACCTGGGGTCGCCCCGTCAGGAAGTTCAGGATCCAGTTGCAGAGGGAGGTGTTTAGTCCCAGTGTCCTTAGCTTATTGATGAGCTTTGAGGGCACTATGGTGTTGAACGCTGAGCTGTGGTCAATGAACAGCATTCTCACATATGTGTTCCTTTGTCTAGGTGGGAAAGGGCAGTGTGCAATGCAATAGAGATTGTTTAATCTGTGGAGCTGTTGGGGCAGTATGCGAATTGGAGTGGGTTTAGAGTTTCACAGGATTATGGTGTTCATGTGAGCCATGACCAGTCTTTCAAAGCACTTCATGGCTACAGACGTGAGTGCTACGGGTCGGTAGTCATTTAGGGAGGTTACCTTGGGCACAGGGACTATGGTGGTCTGCTTGAAACACGTAGGTATTACAGACTCGGTCAGGGAGAGGTTGAAAGTGTCAGTGAAGGCACTTGCCAGTTGGTCAGCGCATGCTCTGAGTAGGGGCGCAACTTTCACTGGGGACCTGGGGGACATGACCCCCCTACATTCTGAAATTACTGTTTGACTTAATAGAAAAAAGTATTTAGTCCCAGTGCTGAGCTAGTAGTATAACTGACATGTAATGTTAGCTAGTGTTTCATCCCCTCTCAATTGAAGTTCTGTCTGAAGTGAATGAACCAGCTAGCGAGCTAGTAGCTACCACAGCCAGTTCAACTCAAGCCTCTAGCTATTTGTTAGGTAGCAGTGTCTAACAGCTGTTGTGTGTGGAAATGTTTTGTAGACCCCCCCCCCCCCCCCATTTGCTGTTTGTTTTGGTTGTGTTTCAGATTATGTTGTGCCCAATAGAAGTGAATGGTAAATAATGTATTGTGTAATTTTGGAGTCACTTTTATTGTAAATAAGAATATAATATGTTTCTAAACACTTCTAAATTAATGTGGATGCTACCATTACAGATGATGAGTGAGAAAGTTAGACGCACAAATATCATACCCCCAAGACATGCTAACCTCTCACCATTACAATAACGGGAGGTTATGATATTTGTGCATCTATAACTTTCTCTGTCATCATTATTAACATTTCATACAGGATTATCCATAATCATGGTAGCATCCACATTCATGTAGAAGTGTTTAGAAACATATTCAACAACATTTCTCAAATCTACCAGCCACTCAGATTTTTTACCAGCCAAAATAAAGTTTCCCCACAAAAATAACACCAACAAAAAAATTGATGTATGCTTTGCAATGTTTCTAAAACAATAAATGCATTACCAGTAAGAAGTAATATGGCATATTGTTTAATTTCATTACATCTTTTCTGACTTGAGTCCTTTAACCGAAATATCACAGATGAGCAAAAATGTTCACCAGCCCCTTCAAGGGCGGGAGGTTACTGTGGTAACATGTGTCAGGTTGGTGAGTGTAGCTGGTGTATAAAGTCAGGCGCAGGAGAGCAGAGATGAATGAAACAACGCACTTTACTCGACAGCACAAAGTAAACAATTTACAAAGTACAAAAAGAACGGTTGCCACAAAGCACGGGTGATAAACAGCACCCGGTACAAACCAGCCGGAACATACCGACCTGAACAAATAACAATCACACACAAAGACATGGGGGAAACAGAGGGCTAAATACATGACCTGTAATTGGGAAATGAAAACCAGGTCTGTGGGAAAACGAGATAAAACAAATGGAAAATGACAAATGGATCGGCGATGGCTAGAAGACCGGTGACGTCGACCACCGAACACCACCCGAACAAGGAGAGGCATCATCTTCGGCCGAAGTCGTGACAACATGACTGAGTCATTTTTGTGACTGTGAGTACTGGTGCATAACTCCAGGATTATTGGAGTCGACTCCGACTCCTGAAAATAGCTGGGCCACTCAAGGACATTAAGAGACTTTTCCCAAAGCCACTCCTGCGTTGTCTTGGCTGTGTGCTTAGGGTTGTTGTTCTGTTGGAAGGTGAACCTTCGCTCCAGTCAGAGGTCCTGAGCGCTCTGGAGCAGGTTATCATCAAGGATCTCTCTGTACTTTGCTCCATTCATCTTTGCCTCGATCCTGACTAGTCTCCCAGTCCCTGCCTCTGAAATACATCCCCACAGCATGATGCTGCCACCACCATGCTTCACCGTAGGGATGGTGCCAGATTTCCTCCAGATGTGACGCTTGGCATTTAAGTCAAAGAGTTTAATCTTGGTTTCATCAGACCAGAGCATCTTGTTTCTCGTAGTCTGAGAGTCTTTAGGTGCCTTTTGGCAAACTCCAAGCGGGCTGTCATGTGCCTTTTACTGGGGAGTGGCTTACGTCTGGCCACTCTACCACAAAGGCCTGATTGGTGGAGGGGTGCAGAGATAGTTGTCCTTCTGGAAGGTTCTCCCATCTCCACAGAGGAACTCTAGAACTCTGTCAGAGTGACCATTGGGTTCTTGGTCACCTCCCTGACCAAAGATTTGTCATTATGGGTTATTGTATAATAAGGCTATAACGTAACAAAGGGTGGAAAAGTCAAGGGGTCTGAATACTTTCCGGAGGCACTGTAATTACCACTAATTACTTACTGTTATTTTGATAGCTTTCAGACATATGTTCTACTGTATGGCTGTTACTATTCTTTAATGTTAGAGTTGCCAATACTAATTTGGCTATTGTTTATTGTATATAGTATTATTCCGTATTGCCATAAGTGTTTTACATTGGTTGCACAAGTACTTTTGCAGAAGTGGTTTAATTGTTGTATTGGTAAACATCGTTTTTTGCATGCACACGCTGCCACAGTGTTTTCCATAGTGGCCTTTATTAAAACCTCTTACAGCTCCTTAAGGATAGGGGGCAGTATTGACAATTTCGGAAAAAATATGTGCCCATATTAAACTGCCTCCTACTCAAACTCAGAAGCTAGGATATGCATATTATTAGTAGATTTGGAGAGAAAACACTCTGAAGTTTCTAAAACCGTTTGAATGGTGTCTGTGAGCATAACAGAACTCATATGGCAAGCAAAAACCTGCGAGAAATCCTACCAGGAAGTGGAAATCTGGATGCATGGGCTCCCTTCAAGTCGATTCCTATTGAATACACAGTGACGTAGTAATAATTGTGCACTTCCTACGGCTTCCACTAGATGTCGACAGTCTTTACAAAGTTGTTTGAAGCGTCTACGATGAACAGAGCCCGAATGAGAAGGAGGGGAAGTTGTTGAGGCAGGGGGTGACATCACTTCTTGGCACGCATTCATGAGAGTGGATCCTCCGTTACAAAACCTTTTTCAAGACACAGGAACCGTCCGGTTGAAATATTACTGAATCTTCACGTTCTGAAGGCCCTAAAGATTGATGTTTTACAACGTTTGACATGTTTGAACGAACGTAAATACAACTTTTTTTAACTTTTCGTCGCGACATCGTCCGCGCACTTCCTGCACTTGGAGTAGCTTTCTGGACGCGCAAACAACAAGGAGTTATTTGGACATAAATTATGGACTTTATCGAACAAAACAACATTTGTTGTGGACCTGGGATTCCTGGAAGTGACTTCTGATGAAGATGATCAAAGGTAAGGGAATATTTCTAATGCAAAGTATGATTTTAGATGACTCCAAGATGGCGGCTATCTGTATAGACTAGTGTATTTTTCTGAGCTCAGTACTCAGATTATTGCAAAAAGTGCTTTCCTCGTGAAGCGTTTCTGAAATCTTTCACAGCGTTAGCATAAAGGAGATGTTCATCTATAATTCTTTGAAAGACACTTTAATTTTGTATCAATGTTTATGACAAGTATTTTTGTAAATTGTGGCGCTGATTCACCGGCAGTATTTGAGGGAAAATATTTTCTGAACGTCACGCGCCGATGTAAAATCCTGTTTTTATATATAAATATGAACTTTATCGAACAGAAAATGCATGTATTGTGTAACATGATGTCCTAGGTGTGTCATCTGATGAAGATCGTCAAAGGTTAGTGCTGCATTTAGCTGTGTTTTGGGTATTTGTGATGCATGCTAGTTGCTTGGAAAATGGCTGTGTGGTTATTTTTGTCGATGTACTCTCCTAACATAATCTAATGTTTTGCTTTCGCTGTAAAGCCTTTTGGAAATCGGACAACGTGGTTCGATTCAGGAGAAGTGTATCTATAAAATGGTGTAAAATAGTCCTATGTTTGAGAACTTTGAATTATGACATTTTGTGTTTTTAAATTTGGCGCTCTGATTTGTCACTGGCTGTTGAATAATGTGGGACGATTTCGTCCCACCTCCCCTAATCATTTCATCTGAAGTTAATACCCTATTGTCATCACCCAAGACAGTTTACAATAGGAATTGTTATTGGAGATGTCCTTCTCACCTAGCATCCCATGCTGTGGAGTTACTCTACATAAGTTCATATTGTGAGAGTCATATTCGAGCCTGGTGAGAGGGTTACGTACAGTATATCCCAGTGGTTCCCAACCATATGTACTAGAAAAGACTCATGAGACCATAGGCCTACTGGTAAAATGCAAATGAGGGGGTACTTCAGGGGTACTCCGGGCAGAGCAATATTCAGTTGGTGGTACAGTAACCAAAAAAGTTGGGAACCACTGGTATAGCCTATGCGCACAGTTGACTGTTTCTTTGCCTGCCCCGATCCTCACTCTCCCACTCCCCTTTCTCTTCGCTATGAACAACGCTAGTGTGTGTTTCTCTTACATTTACATCACATTTTAGTCATTTAGCAGACACTCTTATCCAGAGAGACTTACAGTAGTGAATGCATATGTAGTAGAGTGATGTTGTTCCCCTAGATTATGCACCAAGTTGCACGCAAGGACAGTTCAAGTAGGCCAGGGCAAGAGGGGATGCTAATAAGTTAATAACAATAATAATAATTCAATGTGTTTTCTTTATTTAATTACAGCAGCATAGTTAATGTTATTTTTCAGTGTACAAACATTTTTTGATATCTATATTGTAAATACACCTAATTGTAAAAGTATGTATATTTTGGTTTGGTCCATCGCGGGTTATCCGTACTTGTGGACCCTGTTATCGTTCTCTTTTGCCGGACCTTCAGCTAGCAAGGTATGTTGTCCTTGGCGCCGTAATTTGGCAATATAAAACTGTGGTAAAGTTACATAAAGTGCTGTTACGCAATTATAGGGTTTGTTACAATGTGAACAATTATAAAGATTTATGTTAACTTTCACCAGCTCGCTAATTAGGGTACCTATTGTAACTCGGGAGTATTTGGGACCGTGTTTGAGTGAGTTGCTATGTGGTCACGCAGGTGCCCGAGAGCTGTGACTGCACCGAGGGCTAACCTATTGTGTGTTGTCTCTTCGTGTGCAGGTATGTCTTTTATTTTGTTCCGAATATGTTGTATATAATTTTAACTGTATTGTATAGTGTGCTGATGGGCACTGAATGTATGTATGCAGTTCCCGCTCTTTTGCCGGACCTTCAGCTAGCAAGGTGCCCGAGAGCTGTGACTGCACCGAGGGCTAACCTATTGTGTGTTGTCTCTTCGTGTGCAGTTCCCGCTCTTTTGCCGGACCTTCAGCTAGCAAGGTGCCCGAGAGCTGTGACTGCACCGAGGGCTAACCTATTGTGTGTTGTCTCTTCGTGTGCAGGACCAATAAACATGATTCAACCATCATAATTCCAGTTGTGGCAGTGTCCTGATTAAAAGTACACAACGCAGAACGAACCACGCTACAAACTGGTGCCGTGACCTGCCGACTGGTCAGCTCGAGCCGACCCCCGGGAGCTTTGCATGTGGCTGAGGCGCACGACCTGCGCATGCGCATTTGTTGATGGTTTGCTGTAAACTAAGATATACTGTAAACAGTGAATGTGAGTGTAGCATATTCATTAGATACAGGTATTCGTGCTTATTTGTATGTTTTTGATGAATTTGTATATTGCATTTTTTGGGGGTATTTGATTGCAGTAAATTACCTGGTATTTTAGTGCCCTGTTGAGCCATGGTAGATTCTCAAGTCCATAGATTGAGTTATGCTGGGGATTTTAGTGTGGGTAGAGGGAGGGGTGTCCTTGCATTTACACCAAGTGTACAGTCAGCTCCTGGGAGTAGAGCGTTTGCTAGTCCTGAGTTTGCAAGCGCTGGGAGGGGTAGGCTGTTTGTTCCACCTGACCAGGGTATCCCACCTCTGTCTTTTGATGTACCATCATCCACAGTCCTCAGTGATAATGGGACGCCTCCGAGTCAGCTTAGTGACATTATTAAGCAGATTGGTTCAGAGATAGGTGAATCCATCAGAGCGAGTTTACTGCAGTCTGGGGTTTCAAGTCTTTCTCCTGCCTGTCCCCCTCACCAACCCCAGCAGGTTCCCCTGCCTGAGCAGTGTGGGTCAACCTTTATTGATGCGTCCAAGCTGAATCTGGTTGTGAAGTCCGATGTTAGTCCTCCACCTTTCTTTAGGGGTGATGGCTCAGATAAGTACTCTGTCCTGGAGTGGGAGGAGTTAATGGGAGTCTACTTAGAGAAGAGGGGTTACACTGGGTCTGAGAATGTTGGGGAGGTGATGTCTAGGCTCATGGGGAGGGCACGGGATGTGACCAAAGTCTGGATGCGTAACAACCCTGTTGTCACAGATGTTAAGGCGGTGTTCAGTGTTCTCAAGCAACACTTTGGGGATACTGTCTGCTCAGGTATGCCATTAGCTGATTTCTATTCAATCAAACCATATGCTAATGAGGGTCCAATAGATTTCTGGATTAGGCTTAACAAAGCTGCAGAGGCAGCCAAACAGTACCTTGTGAGTGAGGGCAGGACCCTACCCAATGAGTGCTCAGAGTTGGCAGTCATGTTTGTACGCAACTGTCCTGATAGAGAGTTGGCCCAAGTGTTCAAGAGCAAACCCATTCGTGACTGGACAGCCAGTGAGGTACAGGATCAGTTGGATGAACTGTTAAGGGAACGTAAAGCATGTAGAACACAACTTTCACAGCAGGTGGCTGCCGTCTTTGACTCCCCACAGGGGGGAGTGGGTCCTGTGAACAGACCTAAGGTGTTATCCTTTTCTCAAGGTGGCCGTGAACCAGACCAGGCACCATCTATATCTGAGGGTGAGACATTAGAGAAGGTTTTGACTTTGTTAGAGAAGGCTCTGGTCAGCAATACTCAGTCTGTGAACAGAGGGCCCCGTAAACAGTTCCACAAACGTCAGCGTGAGTGCGCCGTCTGTGGAAGCACTAATCACTGGACCAAAGCTCACTGTCAGATGCACCAGCTGTGCTTCAAGTGCTTCTCTCCGGGCCACATGAGCTTTGACTGTAGTGAGGCTGGGCAGCGACAGAGCCCTGGATGTGGACAGACTGGCAGATCTCAGGAAAACTAGAATGCCTCCATTCTGAGGAGGGCAATGTGGGGCAGTCTTATTTTTCCTCCACTGATGATGATATCCAATCTGTTTATTCTTACTTTTGTGAGTCAGTACCCAAGAACAACACAGTAATTTTTCAGAACACAATGAGAATTACGCAGAATGACAGTTTGTTTTACACCTCCGTGCTAGTACAGGATAAAGTTGAGCTGAAGGGGATGTTAGATAGTGGGTCCATGGCTACTACTCTGACCGCAGATATTGTACCTCGGTTGAGGGAGGCAGGAGTGGTAGAGGGGAACTTTCTAGCTCCTTCAGATATTATCCTGGTGGGTTGTGGTGGGAAGCAAACTAGCCCAGTGGGCATGTGTGATTTAAAAATTCAGCTTTATGGTTTCAGCTATGTAGTCCCAGTGCTTATTGTAGATGGGCAGGTTGATTAACTCATTGTGGGCACTAATGTGTTGAAGTCTTTGATTAGACAGTTCAAATCAAATGACAGCTACTGGCGGGTGGTGGGTACACCAGGTTCCTCTAGCCAGTGCGATGACAGCCACTTCCTGCGTCTCCTGTCAAATCTGGAGAGATGGAGAGGAGACTCTATCCCAGATAAAGTAGGCACCATTAAGTTGAAGAGAGCAGTAACACTCCAACCCATGAGTGAGCATCTAGTGTGGGGCCGCCTACCCCCAAAGACAAAACTCTCTGTGGGCAGTACTGTTGTTGTCGAGCCCAGCACGTCTCGTTGTGTGAATCGACACATACTAGTGGGGAGAGTAGTTACGCCTCTGTGGGGGGATGGATGGCTACCTGTGAAGATAGTGAATCCAACAACATCACCAGTTACCCTGAGACGAAATGCTAAAGTGGGGGATGTGTATCCTTGCATTGCATTAGAGGATTTTGATGATGTCAAGCAGCAAGCAGCTTACCAGAACGTGGCTAAAGTTCAATGTGACAGCTCACACGGCAGTCTGACAGCTAAGAGTTCAGTTGGTGGCAGTTTAGTTCATGGCAACAGTACACTGAGCAATCTTGGACTTCAAGGCCTGTCTGTTGAGGAGTGTCCAGTTTCACAGTTCTGGAAGGATAAACTTGTCAATTTAATTGGGAAGTATGACACAGTGTTCTCTAGACATAGCCTAGATTGTGGTGAGGCAAAGGGGTTCTGCCATCGCATACGGCTGACTGATGACCGCCCATTTCGATTACCTTATCGTAGGCTTTCTCCAGCTCATTACCAAAAACTCAGGGAAACACTGGATGATATGGAGGAAAAGGAAATTGTCAGAAAATCCAGCAGTGAGTATGCCTCACCATTGGTGCTGGTATGGAAAAAGAATGGGGACTTGCGCCTATGTACTGACTTTAGGTGGTTAAATGCCCGCACTGTAAAGGACGCTCATCCCCTGCCTCATCAGGCTGATGTATTGGCCGCGCTGGGAGGTAATGCCTTCTTCAGCACAATGGACTTGACGTCAGGGTATTATAACGTGCCACTGCATGAAGAGGATAAGAAATACACGGCCTTTTCCTCTCCTTTAGGCCTGCACGAGTACAATCGGTTGCCTCAGGGCCTCTGCAACAGCCCGGCTACATTTATGAGAATGATGCTGACCATTTTTAGTGACCAAAACTTTCTAAGTCTCCTTTGTTATTTGGATGATCTGATGGTTTTTGCTAAGACTGAGGAAGAGAGTCTGCAGAGACTTGAGATGGTTTTTCAGCGGTTGCAGGAGCACAATCTTAAACTGTCTCCGTCTAAGTGCAAGTTTTTGAGGAGGTCTGTTAAGTTTTTGGGTCACATCATTTCTCAGGAGGGTGTAGCCACTGACCCTGCTAAAGTTCAAACTATTTTGAACGTGACTGAGAGCGAGATGATGGAGGCTGATGGTGTCACTCCGTCCCCTAGCAAAATCCGTTCTTTTCTTGGTATGGTAGTATACTATCAGCACTACATTGAGAATTGTTCCATGGTTGCTAGGCCATTGTTTCAGCTAACTACAGGTCAGAAGAAGCCTAGGGGAGGCAAGGGTAGGAGAAGGCCTGGTCCCTCTCGCAGGCTCACTGCTGCAGACTGGACTGCTGAATGTCAACTCGCTTTTGAAGCTTTGAAATCAGCACTAGTTGACCAGGCCCTGCTGGCTCATCCAGATTTTTCTCAGCCATTTTTACTTTCTGTGGATGCATCTACTAGTGGTTTGGGAGCTGTACTATCCCAAGTGCAAGATGGGACGGCAATAGCCAGGCCAATAGCTTTTGCTAGTAAATCTCTTAATCATGCACAATCCAAGTATCCTGCTCACCGACTGGAATTTCTAGCCATGAAATGGGCCATTCATGATAAATTCAGCCATTGGCTGCGAGGGCATAAGTTTACTGTGTGGACCGACAACAATCCACTCAAATATATTCTTACAAAGCCGAGACTTGATGCATGCGAGCAGAGATTTGTTGCAAAGCTGGCACCCTTTGACTTTGATATCCAGTACATACCAGGTCCCAAGAATGTCTTTGCTGATGCTTTGAGCAGAGAGCAAATTGTCCGCTCCACAGTTCTGCACCGACTGACAAGAATTCCATATGATGTCCTGCTGGAGGAAGCCAGAGGTCTTCGAGTGGATGATGTTCAAGACATGTTCCGCCTCTCCTGTGAACAGCCCGAGGCTGGCTGTGGAACGTCTATGGCTCCTGGGAGTGAGTTAAGTAGAGCTGGAGACGATGTCAGTGGGTTGCCTGTGAAGAGGTGTCTGCTGTCCTCCATGCTCACCGCCGTTGGGATGATGGTGCCAGGGTGAGGGCAATTTCACATGCGCAGCACCTTGATAAGTTGATGTCCATGGGTCAGAGCCCTTTACCTGTCTTTACACACAAGGAGCTGTATGATAACCAGTCACTGGATCCTGTCATCAGCAGAGTCATGTTCTTTGTAGATAGAGGCCGGCGCCCATCTAGGAGAGAGCGAGTCCTTGAAGCTAATGAAACAGTTTATACTCTAAGACAGTGGGGAAAACTCACCACGCGGTTAGGGATTCTGTATCGTGTCTCAAAACACCCAGTGAGTAAGAAGAAAATATTCCAGTATGTTGTACCTGTGTCTCTGAGAGGCCTTGTGTTGAAGGGAGTTCATGATGATGCTGGTCATCAGGGTCAGCAGCGCACATTGTGGCTTACGAGACAGCGGTTTTACTGGGACTCTATGGAAAAGGATGTCAAGGAATACGTGGCCCACTGTAAGAGATGCGTGTTGAGTAAAGCACCTGAGCCTGAAGCAAGAGCTCCACTTGTTTCCATTGTGACAACGGCACCTTTGGAACTTGTGTGTATTGATTTCTGGACTGCAGAAGATTCAAACAACAAGTCTATTGATGTGTTAGTAGTGACTGATCACTTTACTAAGCTGGCATGTGCGTATCCGTGTCCAAACCAGTCTGCTAAGACTGTGGCTCGTGTTCTCTGGAATAATTTCTTCTGCGTTTATGGGTTCGCTGATTGTATCCATTCTGACAGGGGTGCTAACTTTGAAAGTTCACTTATTGCAGAATTACTTCAGTTATCTGGTGTTGGAAAGTCCCACACCACACCTTATCATCCCATGGGGAACGGTCAAGCAGAACGTCTAAATCGCACGCTGGGTGGGATGATTAGAGCTCTGCCAGCTAGGTCCAAGGCTAAATGGCCTCAGATGTTGAACACATTGACATTCTCCTATAACTGCACTGTTCACGAGACTACTGGGTTTCCACCCTTCTTCTTGATGTTTGGACGCACCCCTAGGTTGCCAGTAGATGTTATGTTTGAAAGTGTGCTGTTGGATGGGGACACGGTCGATGTGGATAAGTATGTCCAGTCTTTGGGTGAGGATCTGAGAGAAGCCATGACATTGGCTCAGCAGCATGCAAGTAAGCAACAAAAGAGACAAGCCGAGGTCTACAACAGACGGTCGAAGGGTCATTCGGTAGAGAAGGGAGACAGAGTTCTACTTGCTAACAAGGGAGAGAGGGGCAAGAAGAAACTGGCTGATCGCTGGGACAGTGCGGTGTACATAGTTGTTGCGAAGAACAGCTCACTGAACACATATCGTATACAGCACCCTACCACTGGGCGCATCAAGACGGTGCATAGGAACCTGATTATGCCAGTCAACTTTCTGCCTTTGCCTTCATGGGAGGAACCTGAGAGTCACGGATATCTATCGAGTGGTGACGTGTTCTCTGAGATGTCTGCAGCGTCCAGCAAAATGGATGGGAGTGACGCAAGGACTGTCCACTGGGTAGCAAGCCTTCCTGAGTCTTCTGGGAGGATATTCCAAGAAGATGGTGTAGTCCCAGTTGATGGAAGTGAAGTGGAACGGCCATATGACGTCCCCTTGAGTGAGGTGTGCTCAGTAGAAGTGGACCAGAGAGAGATTCCCAAAGCCTACAAGAGTTCTGATGGCGAAACTCCATTCAGTGGGGATGGTGCTGTGACAGATGTTAACTTGGTTGAAGATGCTTTGTCAGTGTGGTCTGTGGCAATCTACCAGGATTCTGATCAGTCATCTGACGCTACTAGTGTTGAGTCTGTAACTGAAAGTGTGCTGGCTCCGGATAGGCCGAGTTGTAGTATTCCCCAACCTGAGGTTAGACCTCTGAGCACGGTTAGTGCTGTCCGTGACATTCCTGCTAGGTTTTTGGGTGAGGGTGTTCGGACTAGACTAGGTAGATTTATTAAGCCAGTGAATAGGTTAATCCAAACTATGTTTACACAGGAAATGAAACCGTTCTTGGTTTCTCAGTGACGGTAGGATATTGTCTACCTTTTCATTTTTTTTTGTGTGTATATGGTAACCTAACTGGGTCTTAGAGTGATTGGTGGGTTGGTCTAATATTTTTTACAATTCATGTAACTTTGTGTGTAGTTCATCAGCATAAAATGTATTTGGCATTTTTTTGTATACGGTTGAATAAGGGATTAGCTACCTCTTATTTTTCCTAATCCTTCGCGGGATAGCTTTCCAGCTGATCGACCATTTGTGGGTCTAGACTTAAGGGACTACACTGGGTTACTCCGTCGCTCTGTGGGTGTGAATTATTATTTTTTTTCTTTGCTTTGTTACCTTCGAGGTAATGTGTTTTGTGCCTATAATCTAGTGTAAAACAGTGGGGGTGAATGTAGTAGAGTGATGTTGTTCCCCTAGATTATGCACCAAGTTGCACGCAAGGACAGTTCAAGTAGGCCAGGGCAAGAGGGGATGCTAATAAGTTAATAACAATAATAATAATTCAATGTGTTTTCTTTATTTAATTACAGCAGCATAGTTAATGTTATTTTTCAGTGTACAAACATTTTTTGATATCTATATTGTAAATACACCTAATTGTAAAAGTTTGTATATTTTGGTTTGGTCCATCGCGGGTTATCCGTACTTGCGGACCCTGTTATCGTTCTCTTTTGCCGGACCTTCAGCTAGCAAGGTATGTTGTCCTTGGCGCCGTAATTTGGCAATATAAAACTGTGGTAAAGTTACATAAAGTGCTGTTACGCAATTATAGGGTTTGTTACAATGTGAACAATTATAAAGATTTATGTTAACTTTCACCAGCTCGCTAATTAGGGTACCTATTGTAACTCGGGAGTATTTGGGACCGTGTTTGAGTGAGTTGCTATGTGGTCACGCAGGTGCCCGAGAGCTGTGACTGCACCGAGGGCTAACCTATTGTGTGTTGTCTCTTCGTGTGCAGGTATGTCTTTTATTTTGTTCCGAATATGTTGTATATAATTTTAACTGTATTGTATAGTGTGCTGATGGGCACTGAATGTATGTATGCAGGTCCCGCTCTTTTGCCGGACCTTCAGCTAGCAAGGTGCCCGAGAGCTGTGACTGCACCGAGGGCTAACCTATTGTGTGTTGTCTCTTCGTGTGCAGTTCCCGCTCTTTTGCCGGACCTTCAGCTAGCAAGGTGCCCGAGAGCTGTGACTGCACCGAGGGCTAACCTATTGTGTGTTGTCTCTTCGTGTGCAGGACCAATAAACATGATTCAACCATCATAATTCCAGTTGTGGCAGTGTCCTGATTAAAAGTACACAACGCAGAACGAACCACGCTACACATACATTTCATTTCATGCATTTTTTTTGTACTAGCCCCCCGTGGGAATCATACCCACAACCCTGGCATTGCACACACCATGCTCTACCAACTGAGCCACAGGGTCTGTTGGGTGTCGAATAGCTCAGCATACTCATTGATAGCCCTTACTTTGGTGAACTTGCACGAGACATTGCAAGCCAAGAAATTGCACAATAGAGCATTGCAAAAGCCTATAGCCTAAATCTTTTGATTACTGATGCACGTTTCTGACTGCCTGCCTGATGGCCAACATGCCTGGCTTTGCCCCTCCCATCTCTATCTCTCCATCGCTAACTCCGTCTTTCTTTGTGAAAGATGTGAGAGTTTGTGCTGTTGAAGTAAACCATGGAAAATAGTTTCTTCCGTTGCAGAAAATACTGAGTCTTAGGAGTCGAGGAGTCCATTCCGCCAAGCTTGGCACCCAAAAATTGTAGTCGACAACGGGAGTGGACGACTCCCCACCACTACCTATGAGATTGAGAGTCTGACTAGTAGCAGCTTTGTCTTTTCTTCCTTAGCAGTTGAAACTCAAACATTGAAAAACAATGTAGCTTGTAAACAAAACAATGTAAATAGCCAAGAAACACAAGGACAAAGTCTCCCTCCAGTAGACTTTAGTTTCAAGTATTTTATTCCTGTGTGCAGCGCTTCTAAAAATATATCTCTCACTCAGATCTTCATGTGCGCACAACCCCCAGCCAGACAGTGTTGCAGCGCAAGGTGGGATAGGCTATATAGAATTCGTAGTTCTTTGACTTTGTGTGACTCATTTACCAGCTATGAAACAAAACAGCAGAAATACAGTTACTGCAGCATTTATTTGACTATAAATGTGATCATACTTGACTACTTTGATTTACAAGTGAGTGAAATGCTGGCACTGTGGAGCCCTGACCACCCATCAACGTGGCTAGTGAAATAGACATCTTACCCAACACTGCCAAAATCTACCTGCATTTGGCAGTTGGTGGGTGTTAATTTTAGGCCCTGAACATATTCTATTCTTATTGACAATAAAAGTGACCACAAAAGGGTCGTATTAGATTGTGTAGAAATGCAAGAAATGAGCTTTAGATGCCCCAAATATTCGTAGGGAGGACCCCCAGACCTCCCGCCACTTCTAAAACCAAAGGCCTGCCCCTGTCTCTGAGTACATGTCCTGGTAATCCATCTGGCCCTGCAGCCTTGTGGAGTTTTTAAGATACACTTTATTGCTGCCTGGTGCTTTTCTCAGAACCTGGAAGCGCCTGATATCTCGTGATAGCTTCAGATGTCGGTGTTGAGCAAGAAGAGAGTGGTCCAAAGAAGGGAGAGGTCCATAGAGTAAGGTCGGTTAAGTAAGTCAGGCAGACAGTTGAAGACTCAATGTGTCTCTTCGGTCTAATCGTACAAAACCCTTCCCATAGAAGATAACATTTCCTGATAGGTCTGTGCCTGAGAGAGAGACGTTCCGTAAATGTAATCTGTAATGTATGTTGCGTGAGACAAGCAACTTGATCACATTTGTAGAGACAAAGTCAGTAGGTATCTGAATTGGAGCTTACATTTTCATGGGTTGCCACTCCATCACGTGGTCGAGTCGTTGGCATTGTTATCAACGTTCTACAGCCACATTGATGTCCAAGAGTAAATTACTTTGAATGGGAGCTATAACCGTTTCGCCTAAAATACACTATAGTGGCTTCGAAATACGATGACGTTGCTAAAGTAGGCAAATATTTAGTAGGAAACGACTGCCATTATCATCATGTCATCGAATTTACTTTAGACAGATGGCAATGTTGTCATTAGCTAGCAAAGTTTGTAAGAAAAAATGTGGTGGTCTCCACTCAATCTCTTAGCTAGCTAGCTAACGTTACACTGCAACTAAAGTCAATCTGGAGACCTCAAAATGAAGACGCAAGTTTTTGCTATTAATAAGTTGTCTTCTTTAGATATTACATCGTGTTTTTAAGCCACAGTAATGCACTTTAGACCAAATCTTCATCAGTGCCTATTGAGAATGTATTGAGTAAATGTTCAGCTGGCCGTCCTAAAACGAACGTTCAAAACAATATTGTGATGAAACGCGCAACCCATGTCTAGTTCAGTAGTCTCAGAAACCAGAACCAAATTTTGCATCCATGCTGGCCATCTACTAGATTTTGTTCTGGGGGCAGACCAGCCTGGTCTCAGAGCATTTTGTATTATTATATATATTTTTTAAATAACCTTTATTTAACTAGGCAAGTCAGTATGTGTTCTGTATGTAAATCCGAGACACCCCAGTTAGTATATGTTACCTTTCGTATAGTGTGTATTCATTTCTGGTTGTCCATCACCCATTTTGTATGATATGCTACAGTTCGTATTATGTTCCAAATTTGCAAAACGTACAATATGTTACAAATCTGGTACATGTATTATATGTTAAGAATTTGTGAAATGTAAAATATGCTACAAATTCTACCTAGGTGGATAGCGTTAGCTACCTGGTTGGCATTAGCTAGGCTAGGGGTTTGGGTTAAGGTTAGGGTTGGGAGTTAGGTTTAAAGGGGAAGGGTTAGCTAAAAGGGTTAAGTTTATGTTTAGGTTAGTTAACATGCTAAGTATTTGCAAAGAACTTAAAAGTAGTAAGTAGTTGAAAAGCTGATAAAATGCTAAAGTTGTCCATGATGAGATTTGAACTCGCAACCTTTGGGTTGCTAGACGTTGACATTATACGCCCACCTATCTACCCTGACCAACCACTGTACTTTCATTTTTGCCTTAAGTAACCATTTGTCTTATGAACCATACGAAACATATCATACTAAATGGAGGTTTGGATTTCCATACAGAATAATACGAAATGCTCTGAGACCAGGTTGGGCAAACATAGTCATACTGTGTGTGTGTGTGTGCTTTTACCAAATTCATTAGACCTCACAGAGCAGCCTTGTATCAACCATATGGAACGCCGTTTGGGTCTTTGCGTGTCAAAAAGATACGTCAAATAGCGTCAAATTAGCTTCTTGACCAATCAGGACCTGAATATGACTCCAAGTCACAATAATTTAACACGTTCATTATTCTTTTACGTAGTTATTACACATTGATTACACTCACTCGTATTTCATATGTCACGATGATTCACAGATACGTATGCTATGAGTCATAGATTGTCACTGATGATAACATTTGCATAAAGTTTGTTTGGACTCTGCCCAATTCTCAGGTATTGGTGAAAGACGTTCACTCAACTTCTGTTCTTCCGAGGTAAAATTAGCTATCTAGTTAATAATGGCTGCCCAATTTCTCGAAAATTGGAAATCTACCATCTCTGATTGCACTAGACTGCTGCTCACGGGCAGACAAGATGGACTTCAACCATCAATAGCCAGGTAACGTTAACATAATGTTAGCTAGCTAGCTAACGTAGGTGTTGAGTGAGTGGTGTAACAGCTGCAAAAAAAAGTAACTACATAAAATAACGCTAACATTACCTATCTACCTGCCATTGATAGTTTGTAGCTAAAGTACGTTAGTTAGCCTGTTGGGGATAGGGGGCAGTATTTGCACGGCCGGATAAAAAACGTACCCGATTTAATCTGGTTACTACTCCTGCCCAGTAACTAGAATATGCATATAATTATTGGCATTGGATAGAAAACACCCTAAAGTTTCTAAAACTGTTTGAATGGTGTCTGTGAGTATAACAGAACTCATATGGTAGGCAAAAACCTGAGAAGATTCCTTACAGGAAGTGGCCTGTCTGACAAATTCTTGTTCTTCTTGGCTCTGTTTATTGAAAACTGAGGATCTTTGCTGTTACGTGACACTTCCTACGGCTCCCATAGGCTCTCAGAACCCGGGAAAAAGCTGAATGATGTAATTCCAGCCTCTGGCTGAAAACATTAGCGCGTTTGGATAGTGGCCGGTCAGAGGGCCATCAGACTGAGGCTCGTGCACGAGTCGACCCCATGTTTTATTTTCTTTCGTCTTTGAACGTAAACACGCTTTGCCGGTCGGAATATTATCGCTTTTTTTACGAGGAAAATGGCATAACAATTGATTTTAAACAGCGGTTGACATGCTTCGAAGTACGGTAATGGAATATTTAGAATTTTTTTGTCACGAAATGCGTCGTGCTCGTCACCCTTCTTTACCATTCGGATAGTGTCTTGAACGCACGAACAAAACAGAGGATATTTGAACATAACTATGGATTATTTGGGACCAAACCAACATTTGTTATTGAAGTAGAAGTCCTGGGAGTGCATTCTGACGAAGAACACCAAAGGTAATAACATTTTTCTTATAGTAAATCTGACTTTGGTGAGTGCTAAACTTGCTGGGTGTCTAAATAGCTAGCCCTGTGATGCCGGGCTATCTACTTAGAATATTGCAAAATGTGCTTTCACCGAAAAGCTATTTTAAAATCGGACATATCGAGTGCATAGAGGAGTTCTGTATCTATAATTCTTAAAATAATTGTTATGCTTTTTGTGAATGTTTATCGTGAGTAATTTAGTACATTTTTAGTAAATTCACCGGAAGTATGCTAGTTCTGAACGTCACATGCTAATGTAAAAAGCTGTTTTTTGATATAAATATGAACTTGATTGAACAAAACATGCATGTATTGTATAACATAATGTCCTAGGTGTGTCATCTGATGAAGATCATCAAAGGTTAGTGCTGCATTTAGCTGTGGTTTGGGTTTTTTGTGACATTATATGCTAGCTTGAAAAATGGGTGTCTGATTATTTATGGCTGGGTACTCTGCTGACATAATCTAATGTTTTGCTTTCGTTGTAAAGCCTTTTTGAAATCGGACAGTGTGGTTAGATTAACGAGAGTCTTGTCTTTAAAATGGTGTAAAATAGTCATATGTTTGAGAAATTGAAGTAATAGCATTTCTAAGCTATTTGAATAACGCGCCACAGGATTCCACTGGCTGTTACGTAGGTGGGACGATTTCGTCCCGCCGACCCTAGAGAGGTTAAAACTGCATTGCCTGTCAATGCACGGTTGTCTTCATTGGTCCGAGGCTCAGAGTTGGCACAGTTTAGACAAGATAACACTTTAAGCGTTGTTAACTACATACAAATAAAATGTCACTGGACCAATTGGGTGTGCGGTCTATTTTTCAGGCTAGAGACCATGTTGCGGAGCCTTCGGTGGGCAAGCGGTCATTTGATTGGTGAAGAGATGGCCAGCAATCTAATTGCTGTTGCAGAGGAGTTCCTACAAGAGGCAAATGACATCCAACAACGGGAAACTTACAAAGATGGCATGTTGTTACATTTGTATAATATTTTGTTGTTGTATGGCATGAGTGGCAAAGGCTGAGATTGTATCATTTTACTTGTCCTGTAAGTGTCCTGTGTCAAGTCAATCAATGAAAAAAAACATTTGGTTGGCCTATAATGCTGTTCCTAAATTCTATATGGTGCTCTTATAGTCTTTTAACCTAAAGTTTTTAGGAGTGTATTTTAGAGGTCGACCGATTATGATTTTTCAACACCGATGCCGATTATTGGAGGAGCAAAAAAAGCCAATGCTGATTAAATCGGCCATTTTTTTTACATGTATTTATTTGTAATAATGACAATTACAACAATACTGAATGAACACTTATTGACGTGACGTGCTCAGTTTTTTGGCGGCATGAAGCTTTCATTAGACCAATGAAATTGCCGAACGGGTTAAGGTCAAACATCTTTTTTCTTTACTGTTTAGATTAAATCGAGCGCTCTCAAACTTCCCATCATTCTGATTACGGTAGTCATTTTGTCACCCTGATTCCTGGGGGTACAACAAAGTATTTGCAGCCACTCGACATCAGTGTAAATCGTGCATTTAAGGTGACGCTCCATGTTCAGTGGGAGGCTTGGATGACAAGTGGGGAGAAATCCTTCACTAAAACGGGCCGCATGCGAAGAGCAATTTATGGTCAAGTCTGCCAGTGGGTCCTGACAGTGTGGAGCATTGTCAAAAACTCCACTATCATCAACGGGTTTCGAAAGGCTGGACTGCTGCATGTTGAAGAGGGCTCAGCGGGGGATTTGCCTCCGGATGAAAGTGACGAGAGCGACAATGAAAACGATCCAATATCGGATGAAGTTATTCTGAGGCTATTCAACTCCGACACCGAAGGAGAGGGTTTCAGTGCACAGGAAAAGGAAGATAGTGACCAATTTCTTGGTAGGCTACTGTTTACTTTTAATTTTAAATTTTTTGTTACAAGCCGTGTTTCGTTAAAGCCTATTTATTTTTGTTACAAGCCGTGCTTCGTTAACGCCTATTTATTTTTGTTACAAGCCGTGCTTCGTTAAAGCCTATTTATTTTTGTTACAAGCCGTGTTTCGTTAAAGCCTGTGTAAAGTTCATTTGTTTCAATGTACCGGTAGGCACCTGCGGCTTATAGACATGTGCGGCTTATTTATGTTCAAAATAATATATTTTTTTTAATTCAGTGGGTGCGGCTTATATTCAGGTGCGCTTAATAGTCCGGAAATTACGGTAATATAATACATCAATAAAATCAATTTAGCCTCAAATAAATAATGAAACATGTTCAATTTGGTTCAAATAATGCAAAAACAAAGTGTTGGAGAAGAAAGTAAAAGTGCACTAATGTGCCATGTAAAAAAAGCTAAGGCTTAAGTTCCTTGCTCAGAACATGAGAACATATGAAAGCTGGTGGTTCCTTTTAACTTGAGTCTTCAATATTCCCAGGTAAGAAGTTTTAGGTTGTGGTTATTATAGGAATTATAGGACTATTTCTCTCTATACGATTTGTATTTCATATACCTTTGACTATTGGATGTTCTTATAGGCACTTTAGTATTGCCAGTGTAATAGTATAGCTTCCGTCCCTCTCCTCGCTCCTACCTGGGCTCGAACCAGGAACACATTGACAACAGCCACCCTCGAAGCAGTGTTACCCATGTAGAGGAAGGGAAACGACTACTCCAAGTCTCAGAGCGAGTGACATTTGAAACGCTATTAGCGCGCACCCGGCTAACTAGCTGGCCATTTCACATCGGTTACACCAGCCTAATCTTGGGAGTTGATAGGCTTGAAGTCATAAACAGCGTAATGCATTGCGAAGTGCTGCTAGCAAACGCACAAAAGTGCTGTTTGAATGAACGCTTACGAGCCTGCTGGTGCCTACCACCGCTCAGTCAGACTGCTATATCAAATCATAGACTTAATTATAACATATTAACACACAGAAATACGAGCCTTAGGTCATTAATATGGTAGAATCCGGAAACTATCATCTCGAAAACAAAACGTTTTTCCTGTCAGTGCAATACGGAACGGTTCCGTATTTTATCTAACTGGTGGCATCCCTAAGTCTAAATATTCCTGTTACATGAACAACCTTCAATGTTATGTCATAATTACGTAAAATCCTTGCAAATTAGTTCGCAACGAGCCTGGCGGCCCAAACTGTTGCATATACCCTGACTGCGTGCAGTGAACGCAAAATGACACAATTTCACCTGGTCAATATTGCCTGCTAACCTGGATTTCTTTTAGCTAAATATGCAGGTTTAAAAAAATAAACTTCTGTGTATTGATTATAATAAAGGCATTGAGGTTTATGGTTAGGTACAGTCATGCAACGATTGTGCTTTTTTCGCAAATGCACTTTTGTTAAATCCTCCCCGTTTGGCGAAGTCGGCTGTCTTTGTTAGGAAGAAATAGTCTTCACAGTTCGCAATGAGCCAGGCGGCCCAAACTGCTGCATATACCCTGACTCTGTTTGCAAGAGAAGTGACACATTTTCCCTGATTAAAAGAAATTCATGTTAGCAGGCAATATTAACTAAATATGCAGGTTTAAAAATATATACTTGTGTATTGATTTTAAGAAAGGCATTTATGTTTATGGTTGGAGCAACGTGTACCTAAGCGATTATATGCAACACAGGACAGGCTAGATAAACTAGTAATATCATCAATCATGTGTAGTTAACTAGTGATTATGATTGATTGATTTGTTTTTTATAAGATAAGTTTAATGCTAGCTAGCAACTTACCTTGGCTTCTTACTGCATTCGCGTAACAGGCAGGCTCCTCGTGGAGTGCAATGTAAAGCATGTGGTTAGAGCGTTGGACTAGTTAACCGTAAGGTTGCAAGAGTGAATCCCCGAGCTGACAAGGTAAAAATCTGTCGTTCTGCCCCGGAACAAGGCAGTTAACCCACCGTTTCTAGGCCGTCATTGAAAATAAGAATGTGTTCTTAACTAACTTGCCTAGTTAAATAAAGGTCTCTTAAAAATAAAAATAAAATAAAAAAATCGGCGTCCAAAAATACCGATTTCCGATTGTTATGAAAACTTGAAATCGGCCTTAATTAATCGGCCATTCCGATTAATCGGTCGACCTCTAGTGTATTTTGTAATTATCTATTGTATTTTTTATTTCAGTAGCCTATCAAGCGCCTTTGGAGGGAAGGCTGTATTAAATCACCAACGAGCAGCTTGAGTTCCTCATAGATTGTCATATGACCATCAGACAAATGGCAGATGTTCTCAATGTGTCGCACTCTGTGGTCAAGCGGCGCATGAAGTAAGTTATTGTAATTGAATAAAGCAATTGTAACACAAGAGGGAGATGACTACATCCTTTCTAGATTTGATCACATTCCTGTTTGATGTTTCTTTTTGTATTTAGTCATTTTCAGCTTTTCAGGTCCTACTCACTGTTGTCAGACTTTCAGCTGGATGAGAGGATCAAAGAGCTGATAGGGCAGAATGAAGAACTTGGTGCAGAGTCTGTGAGGGCACGCTTAAGAGGAGTCCAGCGGGAGAGGGTCAGACAGTCTCATCCGTGTCAACCCCCAGGGAGCTGCGAGGAGGGCCATGCAGCAGCGGCTACACCGGAGGCAGTACAGAGTTGCAGGCCCAAATTCTTTGTGGCACATTGATGGCAACCATAAGCTGATCCGATAAGTACATATGCTTAGGCCTCCTGATTACAAAAATAATGATTTATCTGTTTATAATGGTCTCTTCAGAAAATATTTACACCTTGACTTTTTCCACATTTTGTTTTGGTACAAACTGAATAAAAAATGGATTAAATTGAGACTTTGTCACTGGCCTACACCCAATACCCCATCATATCAAAGTGGCATTATTTTTTTTTAATTTTCTACAAATTAATTTAAAAATGAAAAGCTAAAATGTCTTGAGTCAATAAGTATTCAACCCCTTTGTTATGATAAGCCAAAATAAGTTCAGGAATAAAAATGTCACATAATAAGGTGTTGCATGGACTCATTTAATAGGATTTTTGAATGACTACCTCATCTCAAGGCACTGTAATAATGTTATCAATAATAAAAACAGAATGGTGTCACTAAAAGAGAAAATAAGTTTTTGTATAACAAATGTATCTTGTTTTTTAGGTGGAGGATTGTTATCCATGCTGCTGTGGATGGTTACAGCAGACTTGTTGTGTTTCTGAAGGCCTCTGACAATAACAGGAGTGCCACAGTCATGGAGTCATTCGAAGCAGCAATCACCAGCTACGGAGTACCATCCCGGGTGAGATGTGACCGGGGTGGTGAAAACAACCGTATCTGTGCCTTCATGGAGCGATTCAGGGGTGGTGAGAGGGGAAGTGCCCTCAGAGGAAGGAGCACTCACAATCTGAGGATAGAGCAGCTGTGGGGGGACGTCTAGCATGGAGTGTCCGTCGTTTACCAAGACCTTCTTGGAGACGGAGCAGATCATCGACATCAACAATGAGGTGGACCTGTGGGCACTGCACTTTGTGTTCCTACCACGGGTGAACAGAGATATTGCTGTGTTTGCCAGTCAGTGGAACCACCATGGCCTGAGGACTGAACAACGGCGGTCTTGGGTTCCATGGCAATGCAGAGGGCCAATCTGACAGCAGTAAGGGATTTCTTCGCCCCAAATTTAACCACCATCAGCTCTCAAGCCACCACCTCAGCTCCTCCTCCAACCACCACCTCAGCGCCTCCAACCACCACCACAGCTCCTCCTCCAACCACCACCACAGCTCCTCCTCCAACCACCACAGCTCCTCCTCCAACCACCACCACCACCTCAGCTCCTCCTCCAACCACCACCTCAGCGCCTCCAACCACCACCACAGCTCCTCCTCCAACCACCACCACCACCACAGCTCCTCCTCCAACCACCACCTCAGCTCCTCCTCCAACCACCACCACAGCTCCTCCTCCAACCACCACCACCACCACAGCTCCTCCTCCAACCACCACCTCAGCGCCACCTCCAACCACCACCTCAGCGCCTCCTCCAACCACCACAGCTCCTCCTCCAACCACCACCACAGCTCCTCCTCCAACCACCACCACAGCTCCTTCAACCACTGGTGCCGCAGCTCTTTATTGGTCGGAAGGGGTGATTGTGCCACAAATCCAGTTCACCATCAGCAACACACAGATGGAACTGTTGCGGACAATATATCCATTGGAAAGCCCCAAAGGCAGCCTGGGAGTTGACATTCTACAGAGGGTTATGGCAGTTATATCTTCAGCGCCACTCGTTCCTACTCCAACCTGACTTACTACACCCCTGATACTCCCCTACTGGGATGAGGGATTGGACGCTATATCTTCAGCGCCACTCGTTCCTTTGAATCAGTTCATTTTTATAATAATACTATTATACATTTTATAATACTAACATTCCTCCTCTTTCACACACTGTATGATTTGGTCTCTAGAAAGGTACGACAGACATCTCAACTCTAAACGGATGGGGACCAAAGTTTAGACACAGGTGGCCTTAAAAGTTAAGGAGTTCTCCATTCCGATTTTGTTTGGTCATATTTGGAGTGTCAGGTACTGTTAAGATATACGGCCTATGGTTACTGTATTTTTCGCTATGGCGCTTTAGCACAATATTCCATCTGCTGACGCAATATTTGTCTTCCACACAGTGCAACACGACCCAGGAGAGGCCTACTGCAAGCACTGGATTGGAGCCTTCAGAGCGTGCCTGCTGTGGGAGGACAACAGAATATTTAGAATGGACATTATTAAAACAGAACTTAAATTTATGTAATGCCCAATCGGACTTTTGTAAATTGTTCAAATAAATAATTGTGTGGAGAACGCCCTACAGTTAAAAAAATAAATTATGAAGATAGGGATTCGGTGGTTCGGCCCCTGTTACATTTTATATCATTATGATTAACAGCAACCTATCACAGTTAGTAACATAACATTGTTGGCACATTGTGGCAGCTGAAATTATGTGGTTGAAGATGGACTAGTGCAGGGCTCTCAACCTAATTCCTGGAGAGCTACTGTCTTGTAGGTTCACTCCAACCCTAATCTAGTGCACCTGATTTTAATAATTACCTGCTTAATAAATTAATCAGGTTAGTTACAATTGAGGTTGGATTGAAAACCAACAGGAGGGAACAGGGTTGGAGAGCATTGGACTAATGGATCTAGTTCTTAGATCAATGCATTTGAAATTAGATAATTCACTACGAAGGTGCAGTTCCCAGAAGTGGAGCTTAATGCAATGGATGGGAAGCCTTATTTCATGTAGTTGTAATTAAATGATGTCTGAAGTTAATTTGTTCTTAATGTAGGACATCAAATGGTCAGATTTGGATGAGTTGGCAGCAGTACTTCAGTCAATATCAGCAAAGGATATTGGTTATTAGTGAAGTGTCAGTAAAGTGTTTCTAAAAAAACTCAACCTTAACAACACCAAGACAAACAATATGGACTGTGTAATTGAATATTAATCATCATTAAGTGAACAATAACAGCCAACATGGAAATACAGTGCATTTGGAAATTATTCAGACCCCTTGACTTTTTCCACATGTTGTTACATTAGAGCCATATTCTAAAATGTATTAAATAAATAATGTAGCGTCATACCCAAGAAGACTCGATGGTGTTATCGCTGCCAAAGGTGCTTCAGCAAAGTACAGAGTAAAGCGTGATAAATGTAATATTTCCGTTTTTTTAACATTTACAAAAATGTCAGCCTGTTTTTGCTTTGTATTTATGGGCTATTGTGTGTAGATTGATGAGGGGAAAAAGTTATTGTATCCATTTTTGAACAAGGCTGTAACGTAATAAAATATGGAAAAAGTCAAGGGGTCTGAATATGTTCCGAATGCACTGTACAAACAATACAGATGTAAGTAGATAAATGTTGATGTGCAGTTACATTTTCAAACACTCAATTGCTACTGTAGTTTAGTGCTACTAGATACAATTATGTATCGTAAAAATATGTTTTTATGCAACACCGAAATGTGGGGAATTCACAATACCGGAGGTCATGAATTCCCTAAAGGCATTGTAGGTGCTATGAAGAGGGAGCCTTAGTGTCACAGCACACGTGTTTGCCTCTGGGTACTTTTTCTTCTGCTGCCCAGCGAGACGCCCTCGCGCTGTGTGTAGGAATTCGATGGTCGGGGTGTCCTCAAACCCAAGGGGTGGCACCACCGTTGCCCCAGTAGCAAACTCCAACACCATTGCCACTGTTAGAGGAGGACATTCTCCATCTGAGGAGTATACAGTAAAACATTTAAAATACACATTTAAATCACAAAATTGAATAATATACAGTCACCGATAAACTGGAACAATTTACTATTTTACCTTGCACCTCAGCCAGCCAGTTGAACCAGTGGCAGATGGTGTCGTTCTCTAAACACCGCCGGTTGCCGCCAGGTATGGAATAGGTTACTTTAAACAGGTCCCATAGGTCCCTGGCAGTGGGAGGCTTTATGGAGTCCGCACGGACAGCTTCCGGGAACGATGATAATAATGATCTATTATTTCCTGTTGCTGTTAGGGAGGACATCAAACTTACATTTTCCAAATGTGCTCTCAGAGTAGTGTGGCTCACCTCCTCCAAACTGAGTGGAGGTGCAGGCTTCCCACACACTGCTGCGAAGAGTCGCACAGATAAGAAGTGTGGCCCAACCCCTCCATGGACCACACACACACTGATAATTTTCCCAATGGTTCCATACAGGCCCTCATGTGATGCTAAAAAGACAATTTCAATTGTGTTCCAGCTTTGTTATCCCTATGATATATCACCCTGGACAGAGCACCTGAAAAAGCCTCTTCAGTAATTGTTTGGCTTAAATTCTGTATTTTACATTAAAATCAGACCTTAATACGGATAAAAAGAAGGCTTACCATGAACATCAAGGGACAGCCGTTTAGCTCCTTCCGGACCCTCGAAGATGGCCGAGTCCCTGATGTCCCTCATGAGGAGCCTGTAATACTCCCTGGAGGGACCCCCTTGGTCAACTGCCCCCTCCGCCTTGGACTCAACGTCCACAAAGGCAACGTCCATCTTAGCCACTGCATTAAAGTTTTTGCGTTGAAATGCATACAGGCTACTGTTCAGGACGTTGCCCCTGTGGTCATTTATCATGTTGGCGATGGGGCAGTGGTCCTGGTCCACTCGGCTCCAGAGCGTACGTAAAATGGCACCTATGTCCATTCTGGGGGGGGGGGGAATAAGGATTGATCGTAAGGGAAAATACACTGACATTAAGATTTTAAATACTACATTTTCTCTATAAACAAATGCTCTTAAAAAAACTAACTTAAGTCTCTGGGTCCGATGATGGAGATGAGGGAGGTGAAGGTGAGGGAGAAGGAGAAAGTGAGTTAGAAGGTGAGGGGTGAAAAGAAGAAAAAGTTGGTGATGAAGGTGAATGGAGAGGAGAGGAGGCTGGCAAGAGGTGGGGAGAGGGGGCAGGTGAGAGGTGAGGTGATAGGATTGCCTGTAAATGGACAGAAACAACCACACAAAGGTTATAACTATCAAGTAGTTCAAATGTATTCTGATACAAACATCAAATATATTATTATTAGGTATTGTCATGCTAGTCACCTGCACATCCTCCACAGACAACCACAACACATACAGTGTTAGTGACTCCCGAATGCCATGGTCCTCCAATGACCAGTTAATCGTGCTCTTCAGGGTTGCGAAGCCCGCTGCTGCCTGGAGGGTAAAACCCTCACTCCAGGCATCATCCTCCCCCACATAATCAAACAACATCTATATAACAAAAGACCAACATTAACAATTGTAATTCAGACTGAAATGTACATTTATAGTACTGAGTTTATCAACAAGTAAATGAATGACTAACCTGAATGGATTCATCTGGGTATTTCATCTTAAAGGGCACTCTATCAGGTTTCTCTGGATGAGAGACCACCCTCTGTCTTCTCTCCTCTATTGACTACAAGATGCATTACTGTTATTAAGTTACAAATATATTTATACCACAGCATTCTTCAATTCTAGAATGGCCATTAAAACCAGTTCAGAAAGAAAACGGCACATAGAAATACATTTTTACTGTATATTAAGCAATGAATGATACAAGCCGTGGCCATATAGGCTCTGCTCATTCAGGGTAGCTCACTGCCCAAGCAAAGCGTCAATATAAAATAGCCTACAGGCAGTGAGTGCGATAAGCTATACCAATGCCCCCGGCAGGAACACATAACCTAACAGGTGGAGGCTGAGGTGGTGGTTGGAGCAAGAAGCCAGTGCACAGTAGCAGTAGCAGCAGGATTTCTGCCGATAAATGTGTGCTTTAGTATTATTTTCTTTGGTAACTGTAGTATAAGCAGGATAAACGCCCTCTTTCTGTACATTACCTTGCAAAAATGGGACTCGGCTCCACCTTGTTCTACTGCGTCGTCCATTATTTCCAAGGTAATGTAAAGAACGTCTGCATTTATCCCTTACATAATATCAACTAGGTGAAATCCCTTACCTTCCTCCGCCTGCTCTCCCACTCCTCAAAACGATGACGTTTCATCTTCTGTGGCAAACATAAGTATTGAATGAATCTGTTTTGTGTATGAAAACGTGTTTCCTGTTGGAATGCCGTTGATGTGTGATCTGAGCAGATTTACTAAGCTATATCATATACATACTTTCTCCTGGTCTGCAGCGAGAGAGAGATGGTAGGCCTTGTCTTGAAGACGCCGTATCTCCCGCATTTCCTCTAGAGACTGAAATCAATACAGGTACAGTAATAAATAAAGCCATTCCGATTGTTACGTTACAATAAAATGTACAATAATGACACTCAGCATAATCGATGCCGCACATGCTTGCGCACCCCGCGGTATTGTTATCCGTTGCAATCTAGCTAGCTTACATTACCAAGTAGTTGTGCCGGTTAATGTTGACTTTTGCCAGGTATTACCTAACCTACCAGAATGAATCCTACCTTTGAACCACCCGATCCTCCTGGGGTGGTTGTAAAGGTGGTTGCACTTGGCTGGCAAAACTTAAAAAGCGGTCTCTCATGTTTTCAAGGTTCGACATGACTTAGTCGTTTGTTGGTGATGATGAATGAGAAGTTTTTCATATAGTGATTGGCCAACATTTGCATATCAAATAGTGTTATTTGACGTGTATCTTTTTGACACGCAAAGACCCAAATGGCGTTCCATAGAGTAGGCTAACTTTCTGGAATTTAGTGTTTCTTCAACATTTGCTTTTTTGAGTCACGGTTGGTTCAAGAGTAACACAAATGTTGAATTAAGCATACAAACCTAACGCTAAATCACTAGCTGTTCAGTCTAGGCAGGGATTCAATTTATAGCGCAGCACACTGGAAAGCTGACGATGCAGCGTTTAAATGAATTTTCCTCGATGTACGCAGAGATCGAATTAACAATAAATTCTGCAGATTCTCAATCAGAAATGACGTTTAGATGTCAAGCGTGTTTCAGGGGATTGAATCCCAGCCTAAATCCACATTTGCCTGAAACATTAGATAAGGACTAAGTTTGCCTAAACCCTAGTCGGAACAGTCCTTCTGAGATACTGTATCTACCACTATGCTAGAGTTATCTGCAGTCGGATTCAATGTGTAAATACCATTCATTTAAGTGATCAAAAATTGATGTAAATGTCCTACTATAAAAAAAAAATTATTCCATGTTTAATCTGTGACAGGTAGGACTAGCTCAAGGCAGAGCAAGGGCCTCTTGTTACAAGGGAATATTCTCAATTGGGAAAAGTCTGTCCTCTCTTTGACTTCTCTTTTTTTTCTCCAATTTCATGGTATCCAATTGGTAGTAGTTACAGTCTTGTCTCATCGCTGCAACTCCCGTATGGACTTGGGAGAGGCAAAGGTCGAGAGCCATGCGTCCTCCGAAACACAACCCAACCTAGCCGCACTGCTTCTTGACACAATGCACATCCAACCTGGAAGCCAGCTGCACCAATGTGTCAGAGGAAACACCGTACACCTGGTCAGCGTGCACTGCACCCAGCCTGCCACTGGAGTCACGAGTGCACGATGAGACCAGGGGTATACCTGCCGGCCAAGCCCTCCCTTACCCGGACGACGCTGGGCCAATTGTGCGCCGAAGCTCCAGCCTCTGGGAAACTCGCTCCACGCTTCAGTCAAATAGGGCAAGCTCCACTCCTCACTCCGCTCACATACTCTGGCATGGCCGCTCACACCCTAGGTGGGACTGACTGTGCAGCTATCTGTATCTCAGTCAGACATGTCGCTTTGGAGCCTATTTGTGCTCTGTTCTAACAAATCTCGCTGCGCATCATGTAGAAATGACCTAGTCAGATCATGCTCTTTTTCGTATGCTTGAAGTTCTGCTTGCAATTGCTCTATGCTGCGCTCTGATGTCCTTTCGGAAGTTCATCAGTAGTTTGCTGTGTTGCTATTAGTATTTCCCCCAAGTAAAAACACAGCAAGCTTTAGAATTAACATTATCTTGTATTTTTTCTTATGCATGTCAATACACTGAGTATACAAAACATTAAGAACACCTCTTTCCATGACAGACTGACCAGGTGAATCCAATTATTGATGTCACTTGTTAAATCCACTTCAATCAGTATAAATTAAGGGGAGGTGGCAGGTTAAATAAGGATTTTTAAGATTTGAGACAATATGGACATGGATTGTGTATGTGTGCCATTCAGAGGGTGAATGGGCAAGACAATATTTAAGTGCCTTTGAACGGGGGGCTAGGGTTATTCTGTTATATCCGGTGTAATTCTCCTGTCTTATCTGGTGTCCTGTGTGATCTTATATATGCTCCCTCTAATTCTCCATCTCTCTCCCTCTACCCTCTCGGAGGACCTGAGCCCTAGGACCATGCCTCAGAACTATCTGGCCTGACGACTCTTGGCTGTCCCCGTCCCTAGTCCACCTGGTCGTGCTGCTAACCCTGTTTCTGCTGTTCTGCCAGCGGCCATAGAACCCTGACGTGTTCAGCAGACCCCCCCCCCCCGCCTCCCCCTATGTTTGGTATACTCAGTGTATTTTGCCAGTACTAAAGAATTTCATCCCTAATCGAATCAAATGTGAGAACATTCTTGCCTTTTTTGATAAAATTATTAATACGAGTCGATTTCCATAACTCCAAAATATAGATTGCTTGCATATTCGCCATCACATAGGCCACATGTTCGTTATATATATGTTAATTTTATTTTACCTTTATTTAACTAAGCAAGTCAGTTAAGAACAAATTATTATTTTCAATGACGGCCAATGGGTTAACTGCCTTGTACAGGGGCAGAACGACAGATTTTTACCTTGTCAGCTGGTGCTAACCACTAGGCTACCTGCTGCCCCAATAGAATAATATAATAGAATAAACTCAAATTTAGTCCAAAGTATCTGTAAGATATATCACATTGGGGTCACCATTTACTGTAGTGTCGTATTACAGGAAATTAACTTTAATATGCACATGTTTCTCTCCGCCGTCAAAAGGGGTGCCATAATTTTTGCATGCCCGCTTGGTAGGGGGGCCTCCCAACCAAATCTCCCCAAGAGGCTAAAGAGGCTAGAGCCGGCCCTGCTCTGGAGCATCACTTTCATATAAAGTGTTAACAAATGTTCTTGTGTAGAGATGACACACATCCACTGCTAATTAGGTCCGGGACGATACCAGTATCCAAAACACGAAGTGGATTTAAGTTCTTTAGGAAAACAGACGCAATGTTGGAAACAAATTTCATTATGTTGTCATCCTGAGTAATATTTATTTCTTTTCCAAGCTATATCACACAATATTTTACATACAGCAGGTTTTTAAAGGACCAAAGAGTGAGATCTGCTATGTGTTTTCATTTTTGCCATTGAAAATATATTGCGATACTGGTATTGTCCCGGCCCTAATACTAATTTTCAATCTGTCACTTGCCCAGGCGGTTGTCCCCATGTGCTTCAAGAACGCAATCCTTGTGCCAGTGCCGCAGCAGTCGACCACATCAAGCCTGAATCACCTCCGACCTGTTGCACTCACCCCCACGATCATGAAGTGCTTCGAAAGACTGGTTTTGGCCTACCTTAAGTCCTGCCTCCCTCCAACACTGGATCCCCACCAGTTTGCCTACCGACCGAACAGGTCTGCAGAGGACGCCATCTCCACAGCTTTAAACTCTTCCCTGACAAAACCAACACCTATGTGGGAATGCTGTTCATAGACTTTAGCTCAATACGGTCATTCCCTCTAAGCTGGTCACCAAACTCCATGACCTAGGGATCAGCCCCTCTCTCTGTAACTGGACTTTGGACTTCCTGACCAACAGATCCCAGTCTGTCAGGTTAGACAACTTCACCACCTCAACCCTGAACATGAACACTGGTGTGCCACAGGGTTGCGTGCTGAGCCCCTTCCTGTACTCCCTCTTCACCTACGACTGAGTTCCTGTACACGGTATCAACACCATCGTCAAGTTCGCAGACGAAAACACGGTGGTAGGTCTGATCAGTGACAATGACGAGTCAGCCTACAGGGAGGAGGTCAAGCATGGTGCGCTGACAACAACCTGGCCCTCAATGCAAAGAAAACCAAGGAGCTCATAGTGGATTGGATACAGGAAGTCTAAAAGCTGCAACCACGCCCCAGTTCTCATTGATGGCACTGAAGTGGAGCGTGTGCCCAGCTTCAAATTCCTGGGTATCTACATCTCCGATGACCTCTCCTGGACCCTCAACACCTCAACCCTGGTCAAAAAGGCGCAGCAGCGCCTGTACTCTTTGAGGAGGCTGAAGAAGGCCTGCCTGTCTCCCAAGATCCTGGTGAACTTTTACCGCTGCACGGTCGAGAGCAATCTGACTATATGCTCCACAGTGTGGTTTGGCGGGTGCTCTGTGGCTGACCAGAAGGCCCTGCAATGGGTGGTGAAAACCACCCAGCACATCACTGGTGCCCAGCTCCCTGCCATCGTAGATCTCCAGCGCAAGCGGCATCATCAGGGACCCTTCACATCCATGCCACAAACGGTTTGCCCTCCTACCATCAGGAAGGCAGGACAAGTCTCTACATTTCCACACTAGCAAGCTCAAGAAAAGTTTCTTTCCAGCTACTGTAACCCTGCCTTCATTGCACATTTAGACTTGCCATTTGTACTTGCCGTTTGCCTTCATTGCACATTTATACATCCCACTTAATAACATACATTGTACTTAACTGTTTTACTTGTACATTTTTTGCACTCTTTTATTTGCACTTCTGGTCAGATGCTAACTGCATGTCGTTGTACTGTACTTGTACTTGTTCAATGACAATACAGTTGAATCTAATCTAATGTGTGGTATACCTAAGCGAGCAGTGACCATTTTGCACCAGAAGGTTCACTACATATCAATTATCTATAGCATTGTCACATCAGGGCTGTTTGGAGTGAATCCTAACTTCCACTCGAGTCAAACTTTCAATGTGAGACAAAGTAAACATTTGTGGAAGTCCTGATCTACCCCTTAGTGAGCGTTAATTGACCCCTCTCCCTCTTTACCTCAGCCCACCGACCAGCAGGGCATTCATGACACGGGTAGGGGTGCAGCTCTGCACCATGTGACCCAGGGCACAGTTGGCGCCCTGCCGAATGAAGGTGTTGGCCTCGCTGGCTTTGTGCAGCAGCACGCGTGCCGTCCCCTCCACCTCACTGTCCATGGCCCTCTGGAGGTGGACGTACATGTCACCCAGTGTGGCCATGGCAGCACAGAACACTGCAGAGCGCAGGTTCTTCACCTGAATCATAATAACATGCACAGGACCAGCTATTAATGTTGAGCAGTACAACCCACGAACATCAGAAACATGACACAATAATTTGACTTGTTCTCCAAATGTAGCAGATTTGTGCAGATGAATGAATAGGGCAGTGAATGAATACAGCTACCTCATTTATAATGGCAAGGCAGATATCATGGAGTTTAGGCATCAGTATGTCCATGTGGTTCTGAGCCATCACACGGAGAGAGGTCAAGCCCTCGATCTTCTTCTCCCTGCAATTCAGTGAAAGAAACGTAAGCAATTTCCACAACATTTTCCAAAAACATTATAATGATGTTCATCAATTAGGACTCTGGTCTCTTAATTTCAGAAGTTTCTACGCTCTGTAGCTCAAATCTACATTTCCAAGGACACTACACTGTGCTTCCTTTAGCCTAGCTCCATTGGTCTTGTCTACAGTGAATGCTCACCAGTCATCAGAGGCAGAGTGGAGCAGCTTGAAGGTCTTAGTCAGGGCCTGCTCTGGGTTGGACAGGGGCTGCAACCTGGCCTGGTCCTGACTCTTCTTTATTTGGCCCTTTGGCTCACTGGCTGCCTTCTTGTCTATGGGTTGACAGCAGACATCTATCTCTCTGTGAACTGTATGTATTTATGTATGTATTTACTCATTTCCATATCTGTTTGTAGCTTTTAACACTAGAACATCTTAGTTAGTAATATATCATTTTAAATTTAGCACATATTTTTTTAGTGCTCACCCTGCTCAGAAGCAGGGTCTAATTAGCCTTGAGCAACGGTTTTCTCACTGTGCAACAGGCAAAGCAAGATGGGAAAATGTCTTAGTCCTGAGCTAAAGCCATTTGTGTCTCTTCCCTTCCTACTGTCTTTCTATCGATCTACCTAGCTTCATCTCCCTGTCTAATTTAAATTAGTGTGAGTACATGAGAGGGACTGACCTGAGCCGGTGGCAGCCTTTTGAAGGCTAAGGAACCTTATAGGCTGAGGCAGTTTGCTCCTGGGCTTGGTAGGAGGGGATCCAGCCTGGGTGGGCTGTCACGCGACTTGACCGGGGCCCCGACATCCAAGTAGTCACGGAGCTCCACAGGGGTGTTCATATCCACTGAGCTCAGGCTTCCCAGAGAGCTGGTGGCTATTTCCCCCATGGACATGGCCGAGCCCAAACTTCTGCCCATGGCCTTCACCTCATGTACCACCTTTGGCGTAGACCAGAAAAAATGCTCCCATCATAGAAATACATATAGAACTAGTATATACATAAACTAATACACAGAGAGATGCTGTATTCTAGGATCTACTCTATCATGCCGTCAAAGAGAGTATCCTTTCTAACCTGTACCCCCGCACACTGTACCCCCTAAACTAACCTGTACCCCCGCACACTGACTTGGTACCGATACCCCCTGTATATAGCCTCGTTATTGTTATGTCATTGTGCTACTTTTTTTATTATTATTGTTTACATTAGTTTATTTGGTAAATATTTTCTTAACTCTTCTTGAACTGCACTGTTGGTTTCACGGTAAGGTCTACACTTGTTGTGTTTGGCACATGTGACAAATAAAGTTAGATTTGATTTTAAGACATGGAACCACTATCTGTTTTGGGAATTTATAAGTCCAAGTATAATTCTGAACTACAAATTTTCACATTTACAATAAATTCAAAGTCCATCCTACCTTCCAGGCCTCCTCCTTCAGGTGAGCCTCGATGTCCCTCACCTCCTCCATCAGGTCAATGGGTCCGTTGTTGTCAGCACAGCCCTGGTCCAACTGGACTTTCAGGGCTTTGACTCCCCGCCTGCCCTTCTTCTTCTTGCCCCTCTTGGAGGGAGCTCCAGTGGGAGGGACGGGAACAGGCCGCACGCTACTGCTGCTGAATGACTTATTCACCTGGATGGACTCCAGAGAGTGAGATCCAGGTCGAACTTGGGCTCCGTCCACCCCCACCATGTTCTTCAGTGGGGCCAGAGCTATGTGTTCAAGCCTTCGTGGCAAAGGCCTCGGTGGAGCTTTCGGCCGCGGAATGCACTGAATAGAGGGGACGAAGTGGTGCGCGAAGGTGCTGCCAACCCCGATGAGAGCAGTCCGGACATAATTCTCATGGATAGCACTTATCTTTCTTTGCTTTGCTTCCATGGCCTCTCTCTCAGCTCTCTGCATCTGCAGAAGTCTGGCATCACTGATGAAGCCACGATGGCCCTCTGGGATTGGGTAGCTCTCCTGATAGCCCTGGATCACAATGGTATAGTATGAAATGAATAGCAGAAGTGAAGTAGTCAAAATAGTTTCTACAGTGTGTCATATAAAGCTTTTAAGCTAAAGATGTTATGGATGTAGGCCTACTGTATGTCTATGAAACCACAAAATAAACACAGTGATATTTTTGAAAAACGTTTGAAATACTGATGAGCCTTACAAAACTTGAAAACTTGTCCTGGTCATCCTGTTGGTTTAAAGCCATGTTTTGCTTCCTCAAGTTTTCGATGACGCTCTTCATCTGAGAGTTCTCCTTCTGGAGTTTGTCAAACTCACTTGATTTTCTTCCTCGATAAGCCATTGATAATAAATGTTAACACTCTCAAAATAAGAACTTAACCTATCTCTGTGAGAGAACTATCATGAAATGAGTGGAAATGAAATTTTGCTTGTCAGATGGAACCAGCAATGATATCATAGCAAGGATTCCATTACATTGTGATGTCATAATGGGGTCTGTTGACAGCACTGAGCACATGGTGAACATCCATGAAAGCTTTTTGATTCCCATATAAAATCATAAATGTTTGATGAATTTGTAAATAATATATATATATAAACTCAGCAAAAAAGAAACGTCCCTTTTTTAGGACACTGTCTTCCACAGATAATTCGTAAAAATCCATGTAACTTCACAGATCTTCATTGTAAAGGGTTTAAACACTGTTTCCCATGCTTGTTCAATGAACCATAAACAATTATTGAACATGCACCTGTGGAACAGTCATTAAGACACTAACAGCTTACAGACGGTAGGCAATTAAGGTCACAGTTATGAAAACTTAGGACACCAAACAGGCCTTTCTACTGACTCTGAAAAACACCAAAAGAGAGATGCCCAGGGTCCCTGCTCATCTGCGTGAACGTGCCTTAGGCATGCTGCAAGGAGGCATGAGGACTGCAGATGTGGCCATGGCAATAAATTGCAATGTCCGTACTGTGAGACGCCTAAGACAGCGCAACAGGGAGACAGGACGGACAGCTGATCATACTCGCAGTGGCAGACCACGTGTAACAACACCTGCACAGGATCGGTACATGCAAACATCACACCTGCGGGACAGGTACAGGATGGCAACAACAACTGCCCGAGTTACACCAGGAACGCACAATCCCTCTATCAGTGCTCAGACTGTCCGCAATAGGCTGTGAGAGGCTGGACTGAGGGCTTGTAGGCCTGTTGTAAGGCAGGTTCTCACCAGACATCACCGGCAACAGCGTCGCCTATGGGCACAAACCCACAGTCGCTGGACCAGACAGGACTGCCAAAAAGTGCTCTTCATTGACGAGTCGTGATTTTGTGTCACCAGGGGTGATGGTCAGATTCACGTTTATCGTCGAAGGAATGAGCGTTACACCGAGGCCTGTACTCTGGAGCGGGATCAATTTGGAGGTGGACGGTCCGTCGTGGTCTGGGGCGGTGTGTCACAGCATCATATGACTGAGCTTGTTGTCATTGCAGGCAGTCTCAACGCTGTGTATTACAGGGAAGACATCCTCCTCCCTCATGTGGTACACTTCCTGCAGGCTCATCCTGACATGACCCTCCAGCGTGACAATGCCACCAGCCATACTGCTCGTTCTGTGCATTATTTCCTACAAGACAGGAATATCAGTGTTCTGCCATGGTTAGCAAAGAGCCCGGATCTCAATCCCGTTGAGCACGTCTGGGACCTGTTGGATCGGAGGGTGAGAGCTAGGGCCATTCTCCCCAGAAATGTCCGGGAACTTGCAGGTGCCTTGGTGGAAGAGTGGGGTAACATCTCACAGCAAGAACTGGCAAATCTGGTGTAGTCCATGAGGAGGAGATGCACTGCAGTACTTAATGCAGTTGGTGGCCACACCAGATACTGACTGTTACTTTTGATTTTGACCCCCCCTTTGTTCAGGGACACATTATTCAATTTCCATTATTCCATTTCTGTGGAACTGGTTCAGTTTATGTCTCAGTTGTTGAATCTTGTTATGTTCATACAAATATTACACATGTTAAGTTTGCTGAAAATAAACGCAGTTGACAATGAGAGGACGTTTCTTTTTTTGCTGAGTTCATATATATATATATATATATACACACCATATACAGTTGAAGTCGGAAGTTTACATACACCTTAGCCAAATACATTTAAACTCCGTTTTTCACAATTCCTGAAATTTAATCCTAGTAAAAATCCCCTGTCTTAGGTTAGTTAGGATCACCACTTTATGTTAAGAATGTGAAATGTCAGAATAATAGTAGAGAGATTGATTTATTTCAGCTTGTATTTCTTTCATCACATTCCCAGTGGGTCAGAAGTGTACATACACTCAATTAGTATTTGGTAGCATTGCCTTTAAATTGTTTAACTTGGGTCAAACGTTTCGGGTAGCCTTCCACAAGTTTCCCACAATTAGTTTGGTGAATTTTGGCCCATTCCTCCTGACAGAGCTGGTGTAACTGAGTCAGGTTTGTAGGCCTCGTTGCTCGCTCACGCTTTTTCAGTTCTGCCCTATAGGATTGAGGTCAGGGCTTTGTGATGGCCATTCCAACACCTTGACTTTGTTGCCCTTAAACCATTTTGTGTGTGTGTTTTGGAGTGTCAGTGTAGTATGTGTAAGTGTATGGTTAGAGTCCAGTGAGTGTATATCGAGCCTATGGAAGAGAGTCAGTGCAGAAAATAAGAACAAATATGAATAAAATAAGGGGGTCAATGCAAATAGTCCGGGTAACCATTTGATGAACTGTTCAGCAGTGCTATGGCTTAGGGGTAGAAGCTGTTAAGGAGCCTTTTGGCACTCCGGGACCGCTTGCTGTGCAGTAGCAGAGAGAACAGTCTATGACTTGGGTGGCTGGAGCCTTCGACAATTTTTAGGGCCTTCCTCTGACACTGCCTGGTATAGAGCTTGAAGAATATTGAAACGAAAAATGGGCAAATGTTGCACAATCCAGGTGTGGAAAGCTCTTAGAGACTTTACCCAGAAAGACTCACAGCTGTAATCGCTGCCAAAGGTGTTTGTACAAAGTATTGACTCAAGGGTGTGAATAGTTATGTAAATTAGATATTTCTGTATTAAATGTTCAATACATTTGCAAACATGTCTTAATATATGTTTTCACTTTTTCATTATGGTGTACTGTGTGTAGCTGGGTGAGAGAAAAAACATATATTTAATCCATTTTGAATTCAGACTGTAACACAACAAAATGTGGAATAAGTCAAGGTGTATGAATACTTTCTGAAGGCACTGTAGACAAGGATGGGGGCTTGGGGTTTTGATGGGAAAGCTCTAGACTTTACAGGAAAGGACCATGGTTAGCAGGGTTGGCCTTCATTCCATTTCAACTCAATTAACTCTGAAAATGAAGTCAAATGCAGTTCATGAGTTCACTCAGTTCAGGAAACAACAATATCATTGAATTGGATTTTCTACGTTTTCAAATGATATAAATATGAACTTGATTGAACAAAACATGCATGTATTGTATAACATAATGTCCTAGGTGTGTCATCTGATGAAGATCATCAAAGGTTAGTGCTGCATTTAGCTATCTTCTGGGTTTTTGTGACATTATATGCTAGCTTGAAAAATGGGTGTCTGATTATTTCTGGCTGGTTACTCTGCTGACATAATCTACTGTTTTGCTTTCGTTGTAAAGCCTTTTTGAAATCGGACAGTGTGGTTAGATTAACGAGAGTCTTGTCTTTAAATAGCTGTAAAATAGTCATATGTTTGAGAAATTGAAGTAATAGCATTTCTAAGGTATTTGAAAATCGCGCTACAGGATTCAACTGGCTGTTACGTAGGTGGGACGATTTGGTGCCACCTGCCCTAGAGAGGTTAAGTAAGTTTTGGTTTTTCTAGGACATTGTGGATGTGGATAAGCATCTGCCTCTGACTCCAAAGGTTTCATGGTTGAATCCAGCGATAAAGTCATTTTTGATAGTTTTGTTATAAGCCTATCCCAAACCTTACCCCTTACCTTAACCATTTGGAGTTAATGCCTAAACTTAACCCTAACCTTAAAATCCGGAGTTAATCCGTAAATGTAACCTTAAAACCTCTTAGATCTAGATGTTCCACTAGCAGAACGCCTCGCCAATATCCAATGATAGAGCGTGGCGCGAAATTCAAACTCCTCGAAAACTTCCATTTTTCAAACATATTACTTTTTTTACACCATTTTAAAGACAAGACTCTCCTTTATCTAACCACATAGCCCGATTTCAAAAAGGCTTTACAACGAAAGCAAAACATTAGATTATGTCAGGAGAGGACCCAGCCAGAAATAATCACACACCCATTTTTCAAGCTAGCATATAATGTCACAAAAACCAAAACCACAGCTAAATGCAGCACTAACCTTTGATGATCTTCATCAGACATTATGGACATTATGTTATACAATACATGCATGCATGTTTTGTTCAATCAAGTTCATATTTATCTCAAAAAACAGATTTTTACATTAGCATGTGACGTTCAGAACTAGCATACCCACCGAAAACTTCCGGTGAATTTACAAAATTACTCACGATAAACGTTCACAAAAAACAAATTATTTTTAGTATTATAGATACAGAAGTCCTTTATGCAATCGCGGTGTCCGATTTTAAAATAGCTTTTCGGTGAAAGCACATTTTGCAATATTCTGAGTAGATAGCACGGCCATCATGGCTAGCTATTTTGACACCCACCAAACTGAGATTTACTATAAGAAAAATTGGATTACCTTTGCTGTTCTTCGTCAGAATACACTCCCAGGACTTCTACTTCAACACCCAATGTTGTTTTGGTTCCAAATAATCCATAGTTATATCCAAATAGCTGCGTTCTGTTCTTGCGTTCAAGACACTATCCGAAGGGTGACGCGCCGGCGGGTATCGTGACAAAAAAATGCAAAATATTCCATTACCGTACTTCGAAGCATGTCAAACGCTGTTTAAAATCAATTTTATGCGATTTTTCTCATAAAATAGCGATAATATTCCAACCGGGAGACATTGTATCCGTTCAAAGACTGAAAGAAGTAAAATGGAGTCGTCACATGCACGCGCGCACCCGTGTCATTGTTCTCAGATCGACCACTTTCCAAATCCCCTACTGTTTTTCGCCCAGGGACTGCAGAGTCATCATTCCCCATTCTGGCGCCTTCTGAGAGCCTATGGGAGCCTTAGAAAATGTCACGTTACAGCAGAGATCCTCTATTTTCCATAAAGAGGCTATAGAAGGCCAAGAAATGGTCAGAGGGGGCACTTCCTGTATGATATCTTCTCAGGTTTTGGCCTGCCATATGAGTTATGTTATACTCACAGACACCATTCAAACAGTTTAAGAAACTTTAGGGCGTTTTCAATCCAAATAAAATAATTGTATGCATATTCTAGTTTCTGGGCAGGAGTAATAACCAGATTAAATCGGGTACGTTTTTTATCCGGCCGTGAAAATACTGCCCCCTATCCTAAACAGGTTAAATGAATTGTATTTACACAATGAATCCGACTGCAGATAACTCTAGCATAGTGGTAGATACAGTATCTCAGAAGGACTGTTCCGACTAGGGGTTAGGCAAACTTAGTCCTTATCTCATGTTTCAGGCAAATGTGGATTTAGGCTGGGATTCAATCCCCTTAAACACGCTTGACATCTAAACGTCGTTTCCGATTGAGCATTCATCTGCAGAATATATTGCTAACTCGATCTCTGCGTACATCGAGGAAAATTCATTTAAACGCTGCGCTGCATCGTCAGCTTTCCAGTGTGCTGCGCTATAAATTGAATCCCTGCCTGAACAGCTAGTGATTTAGCGTTAGGTCTGTATGCTTAATTCAACATTTGTGTTACTCTTGGACCAACCGTGACTCTAAAAAGCAAATATTGAAGAAACACTAAAGTCCAGAAAGTTAGCCTACTCCCGATTGATACAAGGCTGCTCTGTGAAGTCTAAAGAATTTGGTAATAGCACACACACACACACACACAGTATGACTATGTTTGCCCAACCTGGTCTCAGAGCATTTCGTATTATTCTGTATGGAAATCCAAACCTCCATTTAGTATATGTTTCGTATAGTTAATAAGACAAATGGTTACTTATGGCAAAAATGAAAGTACAGTGGTTGGTCAGGGTAGATAGGTGGGCATATAATGTGAACGTCTAGCAACCCAAAGGTTGCGAGTTCAAATCTCATCACGGACAACTTTAGCATTTTAGCTACTTACTACTTTTATGCTACTTTGCAAATACTTAGCACGTTAGCTAATCCTTCCCCTAAACATAAACTTAACCCTTTTAGCTAACCCTTCCCATTTAAACCTAACTCTCAACCCTAACCTTAACCCAAACCCCTAGCCTAGCTAATGCCAACCAGGTAGCTAACGCTATCCACCTAGGTAGAATTTGTTGCATATTTTACGTTTCACAAATTCTTAACAAATAATATGTGTACCAAATATGTAACATATTGTACGTTTCGCAAATTTGGGACATAATACGAATTGTAGCATATACAAAATGGGTGATGGACAACCAGAAATGAATACATACTATACGAAAGGCACAATATCATACTAACTGGGGTGTCTCAGATTTACATACAGAACACATACTGACTTGCCTAGTTAAATAAAGGTTCATTAAAAAATATATATAATAATACAAAATGCTCTGAGACCAGGTTGGTCTGCCCCCAGAACAAAATCTAGTAGATTGCCAGCATGCATGCAAAACTTGGTTCTGGTTTCTGAGACTACTGAGCTATACATGTGTTGCGCGTTTCATTTCAATATTGTTTTGAACGTTCGTTTTAGGACTGCCAGGACAGCCAGCTGAACATTTACTCAATACATCCTCAATAGGCACTGATGAAGATTTGGTCTAAAGTGCATTACTGTGGCTTAAAAACACGATGCAATATCTAAAGAAGGCAACTTATTAGTAGCAAAACCTTGCGTCTTCATTTTGAGGTCTCCAGATTGACTTTAGTTGCAGTGTAACGTTAGCTTGCTAGCTAAGAGATTGAGTGGAGACCACCACATTTTTTTCTTACAAACTTTGCTAGCCAATGACAACATTGCCATCTGTCTAAAGTAAATTCGATGACATGATGATAATGGCAGTCGTTTCCTACTAAATATTTGCCTACTTTAGCAATGTCATCGTATTTCGAAGCCACTATAGTGTATTTTAGGCGAAACGGTCATAGCTCCCATTCAAAGTCATTTACTTTTGGACATCAATGTGGCTGTAGAACGTTGATAACAATGGCAACGACTCGACCACGTGATGGAGTGGCAACCCATGAAAATGTAAGCTCCAATTCAGATACCTACTGACTTTGTCTCTACAAATGTGATCAAGTTGCTTGTCTCACGCAACATACATTACAGATTACATATACGGAACGTCTCTCTCTCAGGCACAGACCTATCAGGAAATGTTATCTTCTATGGGAAGGGTTTTGTACGATTAGACCGAAGAGACACATCGAGTCTTCAACTGTCTGCCTGCCTGACTTACTTAACCGACCTTACTCTATGGACCTCTCCCTTCTTTGGACCACTCTCTTCTTGCTCAACACCGACATCTGAAGCTATCACGAGATATCAGGCGCTTCCAGTATTAGGCACTTCCAGGTTCTGAGAAAAGCACCAGGCAGCTATAAAGTGTATCTTAACAACTCCACAAGGCTGCAGGGCCAGATGGATTACCAGGGGCAGGCCTTTGGTTTTATAAGTGGTGGGAGGTCTGGGGGTCCTCCCTACGTTTTTTGGGGGAATCTAAAGCTCATTTCCTGCATTTCTACACAATCTAATACGACCCCGTCGGGGTAATTTTGTGGTAACTTTTATTGTAAATAAGAATAGAATATGAGTACCCCTGGTTCGGAACCACTGGGCTATACTGTATGTAACCCTCTCACCAGGCTCGAATATGACTCTCACAATATTAACTTATGTAGAGTATCTCCACAGCATGGGATGAGAAGGACATCTCCAATAAGAATTCCTATTGTAAACTGTCTAGGGTGACGACAGGGTATTAACTTCAGATGAAATGATTATATGTTTCTGATATTGTATCAGGATAGGCAAGCCCATGCATACTGAAACAGTATGACTCCACCAAGGCAACATACATATGGTTCAATATGTGTATGATTACATTTTCTCAGCACAACATCAAAAATATAATAAAAAATAATAAACACCAATGAGTCATGCACAACTGTTGATGATCAGTTACTTGAGAAGGAGACCAAGTCAAGACGCCGGACAGGGTGGATTCAATTATCGTAAGGCAGCTTTATTAAGATAAAGATATTTGGCGTAGCGTGCACGGACTCGTTCTGTCACCTCTTAAGGAGTCAGCAGAAGAGAGCCCCGAAAACATGTTGTGTTTACATTTTATACAGTGTAACAATAATGAAATGACGTAGGTTGAGTCTGGTAGATTCGCTCTCCTGACTGGTCGATGAGTGTTGAGGGCGGTCCCGTCCCCGACTAATGTCGACTTCTCATTGGCTCTTGACAGTGTTCTTTGTTCTTGAAACCCAGCCCTCAGGGATGTGTGTGTGTGTGTGTGTCAGGAGTCTACTCAGCCTACACTACTTCTAGCTTATCTTCATGTGTGTACCCGAGAGTCAGACACCCAAGGACAGTGCCTGTTTTTATGCTACAGTTAAGACAGTTTCTGCTACCAGCCCCTCCCGTACACCTGTCCTTGAGCGGCCCCACAACCAGGCATTGTGTGTGTGTGTGGGTGGTTAGGATTGACTGTTCTGCAAGATGTTATCTTGGTATAATGATTGTGTAAGGTTACTGGCAGTGTTTAGGCAATATCGCATTAGTATCAAGAGACATAAAGAATATATTTATTACAAATCCCCCTCTTCACGTCTCCAAAGAGACGTGACCACCAAACAAGTTTAAAAGTAAATTTGCAGAAGCACATTTTTAGTCCCCCTCTTCACGTCTAAAAGACGTGACAACTTCCGGCTACACCTAACATGTGCTGGGTACCAGTCACCCAGGAACTTAAAACCTTCACACCCGGAAGAATAACATTACACGAACTGATTACACAAGGTTGGAGTAAAACACAAATTTGTCAAAGACAAATTTTGTGAGTCCCCCTCTTCACGTCTCACAAGAGACGTGACACATCTAGTCTTGAAATATGTAAGTAGGTTCTGCTTCCTCAACAGTAAACCAATGATCATTGCCCAGAGCTGGATTCAGTGTCCTCTGGGGTCACTTCTGTACCTACACCATCCTCCTTTGCCAATAACATATCGAGAGTCAGTCTATTTTACCAGGTCATGAGGGGGGTGGCGGATAATTGGTCAGAGAACCTCTTTACTGCATCCCCGTTTTCATTCATGAATCTCTGTTGATTATAAAATATGTCATTAATCCCATCCACATTTTTATTTGTTGTCAACCACCAAAATAATGTAGGGTTAAAAACTTCACATATTTGATTCATAGCTTTGTATTCATCTGGAACTTTCCTGAGGATGCCAATAGCATCCATCTAGACAAAGCTACTCCCATCCTGGTCAAAACTCCTCCTGTCCCTACTTTAGCCTCCTATAACTGGCCTCTGATGACTAACTCGAACTGGTTGGACCAATAACCCCAGGGCGCAAGGTCCTAACCACCCTTTGTGGTAATTTCCGTCGTATGCGGCCTTTGCTGGTACTAGCCCACCCTTCATCAGTTATAGGTGCTGTGAGGTTAAACATTTCCTATTCATCTTTCAAACCTAAGTCAGTCACATTCACGATTACTTTCAGCCATTATAATCATCTAAGTTCTCGGTGCCATTCTTGTATCTATAACACTGGTATTCATCCGGAATTTAGGTGAACCGAGGTGGGTTGGCTGAGTACTTCAATCTGGCCAACCCCAATTCCTGTACAGTTGTCTGCTTCCCCAGGAAATTGTTTAATGTTTACCTTAAATTCTACATCTTGATTTTCTTTAATGCCTTATTCTGTATGTCACTCATCAGTGTATTATATAGTTTATCTTCTACTTCTTCTCAATGACAACGGTATCGTATGATTAGTACCAGAAGGTGGTGGATCTGAATGTATCAGAAAGATTAGACTATGATGCAGCTCAGAGTCTCTACTCTTCCCAAAAACCGCCAACCCTCTCCTGCCCTTAGTCTCTCTGCTAGGTACCACCCCATACTCACACCTCTATGAGCACACACAGTGATGAACGGTCGGGATAGGAAATCTTCGTTAAGGAGGTAACCCCCGGACCCTATTGGTATCGGTTCTTCTCCTAACTCTGTGTGTGATCAGCAGTGGATATGTGTACATACCTTCTTGCAGTGGATAACGTGGACCCAAGTGACTCTCTCAGCTTTTCTAATGGCAAAGGCAGTGGTTTAACAGAACCTGGTATGGGCCTTCCCAACGGGACTGCTTCCAGTTTTTTTCTCCTCAGGGACTGGATCCACACCCAGTCTCCTGGTTGGATTGAGTGTATCACCTTCTCCTGTAATTAACCTGTTGGACACAAAATCTTGGACATACGGGTTTGGTTAACAAACAGCCTTCTCATGTGTTCTGCTAGTATTTCTTCAACTTCTATGTGTACCTGTTCTGGTATCTCTAACTCTGTCATTCTATAGGCTCTACCTGATTAGCTAAAATGTCATCCATCATTTGAAGAGAGAGATCCCAGTAAACCAACTCTAGGGATAATATCTTGACCTAATATTCTAGCTACCATAATCATGTCCACCAAGTAAGTTGGGAACGCTTCTACCCATTTGCTATACTTATCTGTTATTGTGAAACACCCCTTCTTCCCCTCAATTTGGAATAGTTCAATAAGTCAATTTCCAAATGTTGGAATGGGTATTCTACAAAAAATGTTTTTGTTTAAGTAATTATCCTACCTGTTCTATCGTCTGCTCTACCATACTCCCCCTATTTATACATGGCTCAAGCCATGTATCAATATTGCTGCATATCTAAACAAATTATCCTTATGTCAGCCCTTCTCTTGTAGGATTGCCCCCTTTTATTTTCCACATGTCCAATTCTCCCTGGGGCCTTCATCCTCAGCTATTCTGTAACAATTCTCTGTCAAGTGTTTTATCTTCTTTAAGATGTATCTGTGCTGTTTTGTATGGTTTTAAATGTCTATGTGCTTGTCTATATTAATAGTAACTTTTCTCTCCTTTCTTATCTCACCAGTTCTAGTCAATGCTACTATTTCGGCCTACAGTGCAGAAAAGTGTCTGGGCAATGGTTCAGTGTCTAACACCTGAAACCAACTAAGCTTTCATTGCTCTTTTAGTTAGGGTAACAATTACTTTCAACAAAATGATCATATCTCCTCCTAGCGAATTTACCAAACATAAACTTAAAATCAAACCTAAAATGCATGCCTGCCAATGGAGCCGATAGTCTCTCCATGAATTAATATCCTAAAGCTAAGTGAACCAAATTCTCTTCCTATCTACTCCTGCTGGCCCCCAACTCTCAAGGTTTCAGCAGTGCAGGGGAGGATCTCTCTGTCTGCCCTTCTATCTGTCTCCAGCTTTTTCTCATAACAGAAAGTATCAAATCTGGGTTGTTTCCAAATATTGACTAAATGTCTCATTGCCTCCTTGGTTGCACTCCTGAACTTTAGAAAAATCAACCTGTCTAGATATTGCATATCTACTAAAATGTATCTCGATACCCTCAATAATCCTGGATCACCTACAGATGTCATGTATCCCTGTCCTGTTGACATAAGTCTACCATTATTAAACTTATTCACAACAAAATATAGTAATACTAATATATCAATTCCACAGCCTTGTTGTGTTAAATCTCTTATACTGAATTCAACAACAGCTGACTTCCTAAGGGAAAATAAATGTATCTACATCATGTAAAAAAATACCCCTGCTACTGGTCAAAATATTTTCAAATCACATAATCAGATCAAAATAACTCATCTGATTTACTCCACCCAGAAAAAATATTTTTCCCTTATTGTTCTAGGAAAATAGAATTAAAGAAGCCTACTCTTAGTCTAAGGCTTTGCCCTTTTAGTCTTCTCATTGGTTCAAATTGTCAATTGTGTCTAAGAACTTTAACTCATCATAATTATCAGTTCTACAAATTCCCTTAAAATCAATATCACCAATGCCCTTAAATTCACCATCCAAATGGCTTTTCAATGTGGCTGATCAGACCACACAGGAAAAGTCACCAGAGGGGTTAAAAAGTCATTCCACCCTTTCAGAACCGTGTTTCTTACTACATTAAACAAATTAAAGCTAAGAACTTTATCTACATTTGTATCCCAGGTTCCCAGAACATCCCTTATCAAAATTTTTCGTGTGTTTATTAAAACTCAGAAAACAAAACTTCCAAAATGCCATGTGTGTATACCCCTTTAAGATATCCTGTCCCTAGGATTTTTCCAAAGACAGTTAAGCGCTCCATTTTCCATAAAATAACCACTTGGTCAGCATTTCCTCATACTACACCGATTCAAAAACCCAAACGTTAACTACAAACAAAACCTAAAAATACTTTATAATTCCATTATACTCCCCCCGGTCATTAGTTTTAAACTTAATTGAACATGCGCTACCCTTGGATACAATACTGTACTTCAAACCTATTAAACTCCCCTACTTTAACATACTACTTGACTAATTTAACCCAAGATTGCTTAAAACCTTAAACCCTTCAGTTTGTCTGCAAACCGGCCCATTCTGTTTGCTAGGAATACCCTGCCATTATACACAACTGTGTTTAATGTGCACCGTCCCTGTAAAAATAAAATTAACTCCACCTGCAATTCACTTTACTAACTTAATATTTTTCCATGCAATGTTCAAATCCCCACCAGTGAGAGTTCCTAAGGATACTCCGGCAATGATTATGAAAATAACAAACAGGGGAGCTGATATCCCCAGCCTCTCCCAGGGAGGGAGATAACCCGACCCTGGGCGTGGCGCCTTAGGTCGTGGAAACGGGAGCTGTGGTCCCATTTTCCCCAACTAAGGTTTCAGTGGTTGGAATCGAATTTTAGGGCGCGCAAATCGGCCCTGGTTTCAGTCAAAGTTCTGGAAGGGGTTGGGGCCGGAGTGCAGTGTGTAAGGTGGTGCCAAGGCGCGCCTGATTTACCTTTGACCTGGACAGAGTGTGAAGTAACTTCCTTCACTTCGTACGGTCCAGTCCACCTGGGTTCTAGCCACTTTCTCTTGTGGACTTTGACCCTCACCCAGTCCCCAACTTTTACCTTCAGTGGTGGCGAGTCTCCCGACAGCTCCCCCTCTTGGACCTTCCGGACCTGCGCAGAGAGAGCTACAGAAAGTTCTGTCAGTTCTCACATAGTCAGACATTCCTATTCTCAGCACATCAAGAGGGGGCATATGACCTCCCTCCCTTGGTGGGCCAGGCATGACTCTCCCCGTCATTATCTCATGGGGAGAGAGATGGGTCCCCGCCCCTGGCGAGGCCCTCATGGCCATCAGTGCCAGTGGTAGGGCTTCCACCCAGGTTAGCTTCGAACCTGCACATACCTTAGCAATCTTAGCCTTAAGATTTTGATTTGCAAGTTCCGCTAGGCCCTGAGATTGTGGCCTGTACACTGACCCGAATTTGTGTACAATTCCAAACCTTTCCTCCACCTGTCTCAGGTGTTTATTGAACTGATTTGGCATCTTCCCGTGCCGTTGGTATTGCCTCTACCCACCTAGAGAACCTGTCTACCATTACTAACAGGTACCTTTTTCCTCCCACCACGTTATCTGCTCCCATGTCTGTGTAATCTATACTAATGTCTTGGAAACAGGCATTGGGTACTGGGTAAGCATATCTGTTTTTTTTTATATGGAAGCGCCCTTCTAGTCTCCTCTATAGCCCTAACTCCTATTCTCAATTCTGCTTCTGCCTTTTCTCTGTTTTTAGTTCCTTGTTTCTTAAACATATGCCTCCTGTTGTCTTCCACTTCCCCTGCTATTCCTTTCTGCACTGCCTCCTTCAACCCTTCTTCCATCACTATCAGCTGGCTTTTAGCGGGGGCTCCCCCGCTAAAATAGCCCGCCTGTGTCCATGTCAGTTTCACTTCCTCCCATACTTTTCTAATTGCTTTATACTGTTCTTCTCCTCCCACTCTATCCTGTATTTTTTGTTCCAAATATTCACTGAATTTAAGTTTGGTCGGCGGAATAGACGCCATATTTAGTTATGAATTACCCACTATCCTTTGTATACTTAGCCCGTCGTTGGTCAAGACCAACGATGTATTCACGGTGCCGGCACAGTCTTGTCTTACCTCTGGTGCCCCACCCTCGTAAACAAAGTTATTTTGAAATATTAGGACTAATATTCTGAATAGGCTAAAACATTAACCCGGTCAATACCAACTCCCCGGTGATTACCTCAATTTGGTGTTCAATGTTATTTAGGTCCTCCTCGGTACTTACACATCAAACCCTTACTCAGTTCTATAGACAGACAGATCGCACACCCGGGCTGAAACCCAAACTATTGGTATCGCTTCGCGCCTTCGGGGTACGTACAAACAAAACGCTCTCAAAACAGGGCCGGAAACAGATTCCAGGCGCCCTGGAGGCGCACGAATCCCTCCCTAAACAAAGTCTTAAACCGGAACTATTTCTAGATCTCCGGGACGAAACTAAACACGTTATCACAATACAATTTCGGGACTTCCGACCAAAATCGGCTTATCTAGCTACTTGCTACTCCAATCATTCCCTAAATGAAGTCTTAAACCGGAACCAGAATAAATTCCAGATCTCCGGGACGAAACTAAATAATTTTAACAGGATTATTATTGTTTGAGTTATATCTACTTTAACCGACCCACTTATGCTGAGTGTTCCCTCCTGGTCAGCCAGTTCAGGAGGCCTTCTCTAGTTAGCAGTCGTCACTATCAATGTTGTGCCATGTTCACAGGCTATCAGTTATCCGGGAAAAGTCATGATCACAGACTCCTTGACCCACACAGGATCGCCACACAGGCTCTCAATATTCTCTCGGTATTGCCATGATCACAGGCTCACGGTATCTCAATATTCTCTCGGTATTGCCATGATCACAGGCTCACGGTATCTCAATATTCTCTCGGTATTGCCATGATCACAGGCTCACGGTATCTTCACTATTATGCCAGACAGGCTCACAGATCCACACAGGATCACTCTATCCCGTCAAATATCTTTGTAATCAGCCTTAACAGAGTAATACAATTTGCATTAAATTTAACAACAATTCATACTCACACCCAGTACTACTGATCAAAATTTGGATAAGACTATAATACAATCTGCAGATTTCGTTTTAACAGGCTCTGCTTACCTTTTTTAGTCGAGCTCGTTGATCAGTTTCCCGGGGCAAGCAGAATCGCCGATGGCTCCTGCGGACAGGTCACCCGTCCTCACGAGATTGTCCTGGACTTGTCCCCTCTCACATCAACCATCTATGGACCGAATTCAGAAGTATGAAACCATCCTCTGCTACCAAGTTTTGTTGATGATCAGTTACTTGAGAAGGAGACCAAGTCAAGACGCCGGACAGGGTGGATTCAATTATCGTAAGGCAGCTTTATTAAGATAAAGATATTTGGCGTAGCGTGCACGGACTCGTTCTGTCACCTCTTAAGGAGTCAGCAGAAGAGAGCCCCGAAAACATGTTGTGTTTACATTTTATACAGTGTAACAATAATGAAATGACGTAAGTTGAGTCTGGTAAATTCGCTCTCCTGACTGGTCGATGAGTGTTGAGGGCGGTCCCGACCCCGACTAATGTCGACTTCTCATTGGCTCTTGACAGTGTTCTTTGTTCTTGAAACCCAGCCCTCAGGGATGTGTGTGTGTGTGTGTGTCAGGAGTCTACTCAGCCTACACTACTTCTAGCTTATCTTCATGTGTGTACCCGAGAGTCAGACACCCAAGGACAGTGCCTGTTTTTATGCTACAGTTAAGACAGTTTCTGCTACCAGCCCCTCCCGTACACCTGTCCTTGAGCGGCCCCACAACCAGGCATTGTGTGTGTGTGTGGGTGGTTAGGATTGACTGTTCTGCAAGATGTTATCTTGGTATAATGATTGTGTAAGGTTACTGGCAGTGTTTAGGCAATATCGCATTAGTATCAAGAGACATAAAGAATATATTTATTACACAACCCATGTCCAAATTATTTAAAGCTTGCTTAATAACCCGTTTGCGCGTGTAACAGGGTGTAGGGTCCGTCCCTCTCTTCACCCCAACCCGGGCTCGAACCAGGGACCCTTACACACATCAACAACTGACACCCACCGAAGCATAGTTACCTATCGCGCCACAAGAGCCACGGCCCTTGCAACGCAAGGGGAAACCCTACTTCAAGTATCAGAGCGAGTGACGTTACTGATTGAAATGCTATTAGCGCGCACCACCGCTAACTAACTAGCCATTTCACATCGGTTACACGCGCGTTGGAGCTAAAAAATAAAAATAAATAAAAAACGACGACACACATAAAGTCCAGAAGCACCTCACGTTGTGATTACTCACTACTTGTAGATATTCCTTCAGGGAAGTATGGCAGTTCCTTGCAGGTTTCCTCACAAAATCCACAGCAAGCACCGCTACAAGGCAGACAGTACTCCTTAGCCGTAACCGATATACCATGGGAACATGAACTGTTATGCTTTCCCAAGCAATTATCTCTCGGTGTTACACGATGCTAAGCTAACCTCAAGGCTGTCAAAAACCTCCACAATGAGACGGTAGCTTCAGTCTTTACTAAGTTTTAACAAAATTATAACAACTCTCTTATAAAATAAAATCGTTATTTCCCTTCATGTCTTAGTAGGTATGGGTTTTGTTCTAGTTTTGTCGTCTTCTTTTATAATTTTCTTCACCAACGGTCCTAATGTAAAACGACCATCGTCTTCTCAACGTCTCTTTCCCTCTCTTTTTTCCCAAGCTTCCATTAACCAGGTCCACTCTCCCATTGGCCACAGCTTAACAAGCGACCTTATTGGTCAAAACTTAAACTTCAAAGTAAACCCAACTATTCACTTTTACATTAAATACATATTTATTCAAAAAGAAAAGCATTAACAACATTACAAGTTAGGAGCAAATCAATCACTTTTTAAATATAATACCAATTAATTATAAAAAATAAACTCAATATTTGTTTTTTACAAGAATAAACTCAATACCTAGTTCAAACAATGGTATTACATGTATCTTGGTTATCTGGAAAATCTATTGGTAGCTAAATCCGGAGAAATTACGGACCATGTAAAAAACTGTTGGTCACTAAATCCTTCTAGAAGGACCAAGTAAAAAATGGGTGTCTGGAATGCCCTCACCCGTCTGAGCGGTCGACTGTGAATGCCTTCACCAACTATATACTTAGAACTGATTGGTTTGGTTCTGTCCCGTTTTCAATGGAAATATGGGCAGGGTCTGTTTATATATTTTTTCCGGTTAAGCACTTCCAGCCAGAAGTTCGCAGCTAGCTAACTAACTCGCATAACTTCCCAAACATGTATTCATGCAAAACTGGCATTTAATGTTCGGTAAGGGGATGCCACAACAACTGGCAGAAACGGAAGCTGTTCATGGAGCAGGACGGTTTTGACCACCAAACGTTTTTGATTTGCACCAACCTCCTATGGATGAGGAGTCTCTTCGGCTTTGGCTCAAAGCATTGAACTTGAAGAAACCACCAAACCGACCCTATGTGTGTTCCTATCACTTCGTGGACAACAGGCCGACTGAAGACCATCCTTTCCCTGGGAAGTGACTAGCCTAGATGCTCCAGTTAGGCTGGACTCATGACATTTTTAACAATGCTTTTTTCTGATAAAAAAATGGTCCATTCAAATCAAATTTTTCAAATCAAATGTATTTATATAGCCCTTCGTACATCAGCTGAAATCTCAAAGTGCTGTACAGAAACCCAGCCTAAAACCCCAAACAGCAAGCAATGCATGTGAAAGAAGCACGGTGGCTAGGAAAAACTCCCTAGGAAAAACTCCCTAGAAAGGCCAAAAACCTAGGAAGAAACCTAGAGAGGAACCAGGCTATGAGGGGTGGCCAGTCCTCTTCTGGCTGTGCCGGGTGGATATTATAACAGAACATGGTCAAGATGTTAAAATGTTCATAAATGACCAGCATGGTCAAATAATAATAATCATAGTAGTTGTCGAGGGTGCAACAAGCACGTCCGGTGAACAGGTCAGGGTTCCATAGCCGCAGGCAGAACAGTTGAAACTGGAGCAGCAGCATGGCCAGGTGGACTGGGGACAACAAGGAGTCATCATGCCAGGTAGTCCTGAGGCATGGTCCTAGGGCTCAGGTCCTCCGAGAGAAAGAAAGAAAGAGAGAAAGAGAGAATTAGAGAGAGCATATTTAAATTCACACAGGACACCGGATAAGACAAGAGAAATACTCCAGATGTAACAGACTGACCCTAGCCCCCCGACACATAAACTACTGCAGCATAAATACTGGAGGCTGAGACAGGAGGGATCAGAAGACACTGTGGCACCATCCGATGATACCCCCGGACAGGGCCAAACAGGCAGGATATAACCCCACCCACTTTGCCAAAGCACAGTCCCCACACTACTAGAGGGATGTCTACAACCACCAACTAACCGTCCTAAGACAAGGCCGAGTATAGCCCACAAAGATCTCCGCCATGGCACAACCCAAGGGGGGGCGCCAACCCAGACAGGAAGACCACGTCAGTGACGCACCCCTCCCATGGACAGCATGGAAGAACACCAGTAAGCCAGTGACTCAGCCCCTGTAATAGGGTTAGAGGCAGAGAATCCCAGTGGAAAGAGGGGAACCGTCAAGGCAGAGACAGCAAGGGCGGTTCGTTGCTCCAGCCTTTCCGTTCACCTTCACACTCCTGGGCCAGACTATTTTTGCAATGTTACGTAGATGGAAAAAAGCTGTCCTTGTGACAGTCTTGATATGTTCTTCAAAAGAGAGATCAGGGTCCAGAGTAACGCCGAGGTCCTTCACAGTTTTATTTGAGACGACTGTACAACCATCCAGATTAATTGTCAGATTCAACAGAAGATCTCTTTGTTTCTTGGGACCTAGAACAAGCATCTCTGTTTTGTCCGAGTTTAAAAGTAGAACGTTTGCAGCCATCCACTTCCTTATGTCTGAAACACAGGCTTCTAGCGAGGGCAATTTTGGGGCTTCACCATGTTTCATTGAAATGTACAGCTGTGTGTCATCCGCATAGCAGTGAAATTTAACATTATGTTTTCGAATGACATCCCCAAGAGGTAAAATATATAGTGAAAACAATAGTGGTCCTAAAACGGAACCTTGAGGAACCCCGAAATGTACAATTGATTTGTCAGAGGACAAACCATTCACAGAGACAAACTGATATCTTTCCGACAGATAAGATCTAAACCAGGCCAGAACTTGTCCATGTAGACCAATTTGGGTTTCCAATCTCTCCAAAAGAATGTGGTGATCGATGGTATCAAAAGTGGCACTAAGATCTAGGAGCACGAGGACAGATGCAGAGCCTCGGTCTGACGTCATTAAAAGGTCATTTACCACCTTCACAAGTGCAGTCTCGGTGCTATGATGGGGTCTAAAACCAGACTGAAGCGTTTCGTATACATTGTTTGTTTTCAGGAAGGCAGTGAGTTGCTGTGCAACAACTTTTTCTAAAATTTTTGAGAGGAATGGAAGATTTGATATAGGCCGATAGTTTTTTTATAATTTCTGGGTCAAGATTCGGCTTTTTCAAGAGAGGCTTTATTACTGCCACATTTAGTGAGCTTGGTACACATCCGGTGGATAGAGAGCCGTTTATTATGTTCAACATAGGAGGGCCAAGCACAGGAAGCAGCTCTTTCAGTAGTTTAGTTGGAATAGGGTCCAGTATGCAGCTTGAGGGTTTGGAGGCCATGATTATTTTCATCATTGTGTCAAGAGATATAGTACTAAAACACTTTAGTATCTCCCTTGATCCTAGGTCCTGGCAGAGTTGTGCAGACTCAGGACAATGGAGCTTTGGAGGAATACCATTGCATCCGCCGTGGAGCCTAGTTTCACAATATTACCATATCCCAGCTGTTTGCCGTAGTTTTTAAATAATCACAAAAAACAGGCCTTATTTTAGGGCATTTTTCACCCTGCCAGCTCCTATTAGTTCTATTGAGCACCGTGGCACCAACTCGCTTTCCGAATGTTCTATTCCCAGCCCATTGTTCTACATCACAATGCCTGCTTCGCTATTGTTGGCAATGAGACCTGCCCACGTTGTAACATAAACAACAACAAAAAATCGTCCCATTGTTTCCTATAGTGGAAATATACAGTTGAAGTCGGAAGTTAACATACACCTTAGCCAAATACTTTTAAACTCAGTTTTTCACAATTCATTTAATCCTAGTAAAAACTCCCTGTTTTAGGTCAGTTAGGATCACTACTTTATTTTAAGAATGTGAAATGTCAGAATAATAGTAGAGAGAATGATTTATTTCAGCTTTTATATCTTTCATCACATTCCCAGTGGGTCAGAAGTTTACATACACTCAATTAGTATTTGGTAGCATTGCCTTTAAATTGTTTAACTTGGGTCAAACGTTTCGAGTAGCCTTCCACAAGCTTCCCACAATAAGTTGGGTGAATTTTGGCCCATTCCTCCTGACAGAGCTGGCGTAACTGAGTCAGGTTTGTAGGCCTCGTTGCTCACACAAGCTTTTTCAGTTCTGCCCACAAATGTTCCATAGTATTGAGATCAGGGCTTTGTGATGGCCACTCCAACACCTTGACTTTGTTGTCCATAAGCTATTTTGTGTGTGTGTGCGTTTTGGAGTGTCAGTGTAAGTGTAGGGTTAGAGTCCAGTGAGTGTATATCGAGCCTGTGCAAGAGAGTCAATGCAGATAATAATAACAAATATTAATAAAAAATGGGTGTCAATGCAAATAGTCCGGGTAACCATTTGATTAACTGTTCAGCAGTGCTATGGCTTAGGGGTAGAAGCTGTTAAGGAGCCTTTTGGCTCTCCGGGACCGCTTGCTGTGCAGTAGCAGAGAGAACAGTCTATGACTTGGGTGGCTGGAGCCTTTGACAATTTTTAGGGCCTTCCTCTGACACTGCCTGGTAGTGAGCTTGAAGAATATTGAAAAGAATAATGAGCAAATGTTGCAGAATCCAGGTGTGGAAAGCTCTTAGACACTTACCCAGAAAGACTCACAGCTGTAATCGCTGCCAAAGGTGCTTGTACAAAGTATTGGCTCAAGGGTGTGAATACTTATGTAAATTAGATATTTCAGTATTAAATACTCAATACATTTGCAAACATTTCTTAATATATGTTTTCACTTTTTCATTATGGTGTACTGTGTGTAGCTTGGTGAGAGAAAAAACATATATTTAATCCATTTTGAATTCAGACTGTAACACAACAAAATGTGGAATAAGTCAAGGTGTATGAATACTTTCTGAAGGCACTGTAGACAAGGATGGGGGCTTGGGGTTTTGATGGGAAAGCTCTAGACTTTACAGGGAAGGACCATGGTTAGCAGGGTTGGCCTCCATTCCATTTCAACTCAATTAACTCTGAAAATGAAGTCAAATGCAGTTCATGAGTTCACTCAGTTCAGGAAACAACAAATTCATTGAATTGGATTTTCTACGTTTTCAAATGTCCAATTGCTACATTTGCTGAGCTGAGCCAGACTGGAATGGAATCAGAGTTTTGCAGGCAGATCACCCGTGATACAAGTCAGTATTCGACATCCATCCATGGCTGAGGATGTCAGGATATGACGTGAAAACCGGCCACTAGGGGCAACAGTGAGCGCTGTTACCTTTAAGTAAGTTTTGGTTTTTCTAGGACATTGTGGATGTGGATAAGCATCTGCCTCTGACTCCAAAGGTTTCATGGTTGAATCCAGCGATAGAAAGTCATTTTTGATAGTTTTGTTATAAGCCTATCCCAAACCTTACCCCTTACCTTAACCATTTGGAGTTAATGCCTAACCTTAAGATTTCGGAGTTAATGCCTAAACTTAACCTTAAAATCCGGAGTTAATCCGTAAATTTAACCTTAAACACTTTGAGATTTAACATTTGGAACAACTTTGAAATTTGAAGTTTGAGAAACATGGATGAACGTCTAACTCTGATGTGAGACTGAGACCTTGCAGAAATGTTGACACTTGCTGATAGATTTGTGGATCCAGGATCACATGTTGGGATGTGGCTCCCTCTAGCGGTATATAGACTTACCCACACTCCAGGGTTTCAACCAGGGTTTTATGTTAATGTCAGCTCTAATGACTTATGGTGACGGCATCAACAATCTCTGCATCATTCAAGTCTGTTGCTTTGTGAGAAGGTGTTAAAGTTCACAGATAGCCATTGTTATGTAAAAAACAGCTGAAAAGAACACAGAGCATTGCCTTGGCCCCAAATGAGAGCAGGTCTACCAGATCCATGTGTAAAATACTGGGGTAAATCCTGTATGGAAATGCACCATTAGAAGCTGGATGTAGAAACCAATGGTATAAATTCTGGGTGGTCGTGGTTGTGAGGCACCATCTTTTACTTGAGCATTATTTAGGTCACTGTAAACAAGGGCAACAAAGCCCAAATCCTGTGATAATCAAACAGAACAGAAAATACAACAACCACTGTTGTAATGTGTGGCGGAAAGAAGCAAACATTATTTTTGTCCCCACCAGTGACTACCCTTTTCCACTTGTGCTCTAACTAGCTATCCCCCTTTCCCTTTCTTTAAATATTCTCATGAATGGATTTCACATGAATTCTTGGTTATTCCCATCTATGCAAATGGTATGTCTGGCATCTAGTGGTGTTTTGCAGTATGACATGACTGGAGTCCTGTCTATCTCTGACATGCTGACCAGACCAGTTGCAAAATAAATGAACACATACATGTTATTCAATCATTGCACGCGCGCAAGCATCTGCTTAGCCAGGTGCTAAAATACAACTTGGTTCTATTTGTGGCAAGTCCTGTATCTTCCATCTCCTCATTTGTTTTTAGGAGCATATACCCACGTGCCATCTCCTCATTGGTTTTAAGGAGCATATATCAAATCAAATTTCAAATCAAATTTATTTATAAAGCCCTTCTTACATCAGCTGATATCTCAAAGTACTGTACAGAAACCCAGCCTAAAACCCCAAACAGCAAGCAATGCAGGTGTAGAAGCACGGTGGCTAGGAACAACTCCCTAGAAAGGCCAGAACCTAGGAAGAAACCTAGAGAGGAACCAGGCTATGAGGGGTGACCAGTCCTCTTCTGGCTGTGCCGGGTGGAGATTATAACAGAACATGGCCAAGATGTTCAAATGTTCATAGATGGCCAGCAGGGTCAAATAATAATAATCACAGTGGTTGCCGAGGGTGCAACAGGTCAGAACCTCAGGAGTAAATGTCAGTTGGCTTTTCATAGCCGTTCATTCAGAGTATCTCTACCGCTCCTGCTGTCTCTGGAGATTTGAAAACAGCAGGTCTGGGACAGGTAGCACGTCCGGTGAACAGGTCAGGGTTCCATAGCCACAGGCAGAACAGTTGAAACTGGAGCAGCAGCACAGCCAGGTGGACAGGGGTCAGCATGGAGTCATCAGGCAAGGTAGTCCTGAGGCATGGTCCTAGGGCTCAGGTCATCCGAGAGAGAGAGAGAGAGAGAGAGAGAGAGAGAGAGAGAGAGAGAGAAAGAGAGAGAGAAAGAGAGAGAGAGAGAAAAAGAAAGAAAGAATTAGAGAGAGCATACTTAAATTCACACAGGACACCGGAAAAGACAGGAGAAATACTCCAGATATAACAGACTGACCCTAGCTCCCCGACACATAAACTACTGCAGCATAAATACTGGAGGCTGAGACAGGAGAGGTCAGGAGACACTGTGGCCCCATCCGACGATACCCCCGGACAGGGCCAAACAGGCAGGATATAACCCTACCCACTTTGCCAAAGCACAGCCCCCACACCACTAGAGGGATAGCTTCAACCACCAACTTACCATCCTGAGACAGGGCCGAGTATAGTCCACAAAGATCTCCGCCACGGCACAACCCAAGGGGGGGCACCAACCCAGACTGAAGGATCACGTCAGTGACTCAACCCACTCAAGTGACGCACCCCTCCTCGAGACGGCATGGAAGAGCATCAGTAAGCAAATTGATATAAAACATCCCCACTAAATGTTTTTAAATGCTCACGAATTTCTACAAAATGAGCACAAATTTATATTAAACATGGCTACAAATTATGAAACGAGCTCACGAATTGTAAAACGTCCACGTACTGTAATATACATCCACTATACTTTTAGTTTTGGATGTTATGATGATATTCCCTGGAGGTCGGGGCCCACAGGGCAGGTGCCATGCATGCCCATTCGGTAATCTGGCCCTGATCATGAAATTAAACTACAGGTATTGTTGTTACACATCCTCACACTGTCTTGGAGGATAAAACTGAGACTGTAGCCAGCTTCCATTTTACCTAATTTTATTGTCCAAAGAATGTTCTCATAGTCCAGAAGCATTGGATGAAAATCCACAATGTTGGTGCCATGCAGGAGCACTGACCAATCTGCCTCCAAAAGAGGACTGCTGGTTTTGAGGATGGTGTGGAGGTCAGTGGTTGATGATCTGAGCACCCCCTGAGATGGTGAGTATGGTTTCAGTAGACCACTATTGAGCTGGTAGATCAGATAGGAGCTTCGAGGAAAGGTCATTTAGTGCTTTGAATGTGGTTCATATTGCCTTATAGTGAATTCAGGACTTGGACAGGGAGTCGATGCAGCTTAAAGATGCATTTACATGGGGTTTGGATGATAGTGTCAAATTTCTTAGAATGAGCGAAAATATTGGAGTTTGGGGACTGGAGGGGATAATAGTCAAGTTGGGAAATGTGCAAATATTTAGATACAAACATATAGTCAATTTGGGGATTATTCAGATATTCCTGTTGAAAAAGAGAAAAGAGAGAAAGATATAATCTTACAGTATATTAAATTCATCCCATTGGGCCAAAACTGGTTGAATAAACGTTGTTTCCACCTCATTTCAACAACCAAAAAAATCTATGTGATGACGGTAAATCAATGTGGAAAACACAATTAGATTTTTTTCACCCAACTTTTAACCAACATTTTTGGTTAATTTCACATTGGTTGATTTTCCAAATTTAAATCAAAACTAGACATTGAACTGATGTCTGTGCCCAGCGGGATTGGAGTTCTGTAATCATATCAGTTCATTTGTCATACTTCTTCTAATCATTCAGAGAGAATGTACCTTTCTTTGAGGTTAACCTTTGAGATGACCTCCCTCAAGGATTCTCGCTCTTTCCTCGGAGCGAATTTGTCCCACATTTTAGCAAAGTCGCCATTGGTGGCCATGTTTCTCAAGATATTGCGACTATGATGCCTGTGGACAAAGATTTTAATATCATCTTAAACGTGCAACATATCAAATCATTTCTGCTGTCTGTGATTAAAAACAGTAATCAATTGATGGCAACCTGAGAAAAAATATCCCATCAAAATAAGACATACATTAGGTCGAATATGCAAAAGGGTCGAGAGCCGTGCGTCCTGCGAAACACAACCCAGCCAAGCCGTACTACTTCTTGACACAAAGCCCGCTTAACCTGGAAGCCAGCTGCATCAATGTGTCGGAGAAAACACCATACACCTGGCGACCGTGTCAGCGTGCATTGGTCACCACAGGAGGTCGCTAGTTGGCGATGGGAGAAGAACAGTGTGCCTGGAGTTGGATTTTCCTATGCCATGTAGCACTTATTTGTGTTTATAATTTTTCCTATTTGTTTTCAATTACTATTCCCCTCCAAGAGAACCTGTGGTTGTTTTGGAATACCTAAAATCCGCAATTCAATCCATGACACCCTTTAGCATAGATGATGTAGACAGCCGACAATGTGGCTTTTAAAGGCAATTTCAATTTGTATTCGTGGTAAACGCTGCAGATGTCGACTCAAGAGTAAATTACCTTTACAAGCTGCATTGTCGGCGATCTAGTGCTATAGCGAGCCATGGATTGAATCACGGCCTAAATTAAGGCCGGCCATTATGTTTAAGCAAGCGACTTTACAGGAGGAACATCCCACCTGACTTCCTGTGCAGGGTCCACAGCCAGTTTACTGACGGCAATCAAGAAACGGTCAGTGAGGTCTTTCTTCCCCGACAGGAGACGAGCCATCCCCATGACCTCAGCCAGTCTCTCCAGGTGCTGAGCAGTGCAGCTCCTCACCGCAGCATTACGGTGGCTGAGGAAGGAAAAACAGAGCACATCAGTTACATGTCATAGAGATACATGAGTTAGGAGACGAATGATAATGGATTGTATTGATGAAGTCTCATCGATGGATCAAAATGTTCAGTAAGACTTTATATTAAAGTCCCTTAATATACCATTTATAAACTGTTTGTGAAGAGTTCAATTACCATTTGTTAATCATTATTCCTACATTTGTAAATGTCAATGAGAAATCTATAAATAGTTATTTACACATTTATAAACGCTATTTTAAATGATTTGTTCATGATTTATCAGATAGTTAATAAGGTATTTGATCATAGTGCCTTGTATATGATTTCATAATGTTAAATACCTTTCCACTCTCAGTCCAATTCTTGCTAGACAATGTCAACTCATTGCCTATAAATATACATATTTATAAATGTATTTATATTCCAGCCCAGGCACAATTTCGATTTTGGTCACTAGATGGCAGCAGTGTCAGTGCAAATCTTAGACTGATCCAATGAACCATTGTGTATCTGTTCAAAATGTTGTATCAAGACTGCCCAAATGTGCCTAATTGGTTTATCAATACATTGTGCAAACAATAGATTGATATTCTTTCACTGTAATACCTACTATAAATTGGACAGTGCAGTTAAATTAACAAGAATTTAAGCTTTCTGCCCATATCTGTCCTGGGAAATGTTTTTGTTACTTACAACCTCATGCTAATCACATTTGCCTACATTAGCTCAACCGTCCCGCGGGGGGGACACTGATCCCGTAGAGGTTTAATATCATAATGTTTCTTAAGACCTGCCTAAATGAAAACATGTGAATATTTGTGATGGTGTATATTAAATTGATTGACTTTGTAGTGTGGTAGTATTTGATATATAACTATTTATACATTAAAATGTTTATCTTTTATGCTATAAAGATCCTTAAAATATGCAAGCAAGCATTAGGCAATGAGTTGACATTGACTAGCAAGAATTGGACTGAGAGTGGAAAGGTATTTAACATTATGAAATCATATACAAGGCATTAACAAACATTACAATGCAATACCTTATGCATGATCAGAGAGGGAGAGAGAGAGAGAGAAGTCATAGCCTGAAAGGCCATGCCCCAAGAGTCGCTGGGGTGGAGAGAGAGAGAGCGTATCTCACTAGCGCAGGTCAGGAACAAAGAAAAAGAGAGATACAATGAATCTAAGACTCTTAAAAGCCTCTGAGTTGTTAAAATAAAACAATGTGAGTTGTTAACCAATATGCTACTATAAAAGTGAACTTCCAATCAGATATCAGACCTACAGATGTAAACACAACTGAAACTCTGCTACCCAGAGTGGTGATGAGGGGGTTGGCGAGATAATTGAAATTATAAACCGGGTGGTTCGAGCCCTGAATGCTGATTGGCTGAAAGCTGGGGCGTATAACCTACCATTTGGTTTTGAAATATTGAAGTATTTTTTTGTAAACAACAGGAAAAGGTGACTAAGAAGCACTCATAATTTCAAATAGGCTACATGTCGTATTAAACAGCATATAAACACTCTAAATAGGTCAGGAGTCAGACGTGTAGCCTGATACGAAATGTATTTGTAGTTGAGTTAAAATGGTTATTCCATCAAACTTCAAATAATTAGAATAGTACACAACGCAGAACAGAACAACCAGGTTGAGAGCCAAAGCCCGCGAACAGGAATATTCCAAGTTCAGACAGAAGGGGGGAGTCAGATCGCTTTGATCGCCAGGAACTTTACTTTTGGTGTCTATTTTTAATTGTTGCGCTACTGGTGCTGCCTGTTGATGTTAGGTAGGCAGTTACAGTAGCTGAATGATGTTAACATCTTCGGGTTTTGTTAATGTATTTTATTTCATCTGGGTGCATGCATCACCTACTAACACCCTGGTGCTACCCGTAGCTGCCGTTCTTATCAGTCCGAGAAAACCCAGAGAGAAAGGTGTGTCTTGATATGACTCCTTTGTAGAAGTCCATATCGTGAAATAAATAAAACATCCCAAGGTTAATGCTGTAGATATTGTTGTTATAAGGGAATGTGAGACTATAGAAACATGTAACTGTGAGTTTTATTGTTGTTATTAATATAGTTTACAGAGTGCTAAAAGTGCTGCTGTTGCTAGCTAGCGTGCCTTTCTGTGATGCAGACTGGGAGCTAACAGTACGGGCGTTGCATTATGGGAGATGTAGTTTGGTCCTCTAAGGTATGAATGGGATAGTGGCGATTTCACGTTGTAACTTGTTTGTGCTGCAGTGTTTTTTGTAAATGAGTTGTTGTATTTTGGTACTGTCAACACTATGGCGCACGCGCGCAGGCAGTTTGGGTTCCGTGTAAGCTCAGCATTTAAACAGCATTTTGTTGTATTAAATCGTTATAGTCTATCAATTGCACATACATGCTGATTGACTTACTTAGAATGAAATACAAATTAAATAAAAATGCCTCATTAGGCTCAGTCTACAGTGCCTTTGAATTCATTTTTAGAAACACGAGTTTGGCCAGAGTCTGTAGCTTCAGGCTCATGTGATTGTGCCTGGAGAGCAGGCCAGCCGCAGAGAATACGCTCTCAGCTCTTGCAGAGCCACTTGGGATGCTAAACACCGTTTGGGCCACTAATGCCCGGCTGGGCAGGGATGCGTAGTTATTTTTATTTTGTTCTGTAGGTAGGCCTAAAGGATTTTAGGTCAAATATCCCTATCAAAACAGAACGCTCCTTGAAAGAGGTAATAGAGTTAGTTAACATGCCATCAATGATGGCCTATTGTGTAGATAATAGAAGGAAAATTAACTGAACTTTTTAGAGATAATTTTTTGTTTATAAATAATGCGCTAAAATGACACCTACCTAGCTACCCACCTCGTTCCTTTCTGTTAGCATGTACACGTAGTAAGTACATGCTTTCGGGATACCTGTCTTTTCATTCTTTAGTTGTGGACACTACATAACCGCACTCCCTCTCTTGCTCTTGGTCCTCCTCATCTTTGTAAGTCTCCTTGATTTTTCACCTGTGTGTTTTATCAGCTTCTTTATGAAGATATTTAGAATATTAGATGACAGTAGCTAAAGCAAGGTGCTATAGCAGCACACAAGTAGACTACAAATGCATGTTGGGCCGGGCATGCCCTGAGCTTGTAAAATGAGTGCTACTGGAGCACTACTGGAGCGAAATTGAAGGGGGCGAGAAAGTCGAAGCTCCAGCCTCTGGGAAACTTGCTCCACGATCCAGTCAAATAGGGCAAGCTCCACTCCTCACTCCGCTCACATACTCTGGCATGGCCACACCCTAGGTGGGACTGACTTTGCAGCTATCTGCATCTCAGTCAGACATGTCGCGTTGGAGCCTATTTGTGCTCTGTTCTAACAAATCTCGCTGCGCATCATGTAGAAATGACCTAGTCTGATCATGCTCTTTTTCATATGCTTGAAGTTCTGCTTCCAATTGCTCTATGCTGCGCTCTGATTTCCTCTGGGAAGTTCATCAGTAGTTTGCTGTGTTGCTATTAGTTTTTCCCGAGTAAAAGCACAGCAAGCTATAGAATTAACATTCTCTCGTATTTTTTCTTATGCATGTCAATACACTGAGTATACAAAACATTAAGAACGTCTTCTCTTTCCATGACAGACTGACCAGGTGAATCCAATTATTGATGTCACTTGTTAAATCCACTTCAATCAGTATAAATGAAGGGGAGGTGACAGGTTAAATAAGGATTTTAAAGTTTTGAGACAATGTAATATTGCCTTTGTGTAGCTGGTGTAGAGGAGTCAGGCGCAGGACAGCAGATATGAGTAATAAACATAATTTACTCAAATATTCACAAATACAACGCAATAATTCGAGGCCACAATAACGGACCGTATTACAAACAAACAATCACTCACAAACAAACATGGAGGAACAGAGGATTAAATAATGAACAAGTAATTGGGGGAATGAAATTACATTTACGTCATTTAGCAGACGCTGTTATCCAGAGCGACTTACAGTAGTGAATGCATACATTTTTTTATTTTTTATTTCTTCCTGTGCTGGCCCCCCGTGGGAATTGAACCCACAACCCTGGTGTTGCAAACACCATGCTCTACCAACTGAGCTACAGGGAAGGCTAAATCAGGTGTGTAAGACAAGGACAAAACAAATGGAAAATTTGATTTGATTTGATTTGAAAATGAAAAGTAGATCGGCGATGGCTAGAAGGTCGGTGACGTAGACCGCCGAACGCCGCCCGAACAAGGAGAGGGACCGACCTCGGCGGAAGTCGTGACAGACAATATGGACATGGATTGTGTATGTGTGCCATTCAGAGGGTGAATGGGCAAGACAATATTTAAGTGCCTTTGAACGTGGGGCTAGGGTCATTATGTTATAATCCGGTGTAATTCTCCTGTCTTATCTGGTGTCCTGTGTGATCATATAAATGCTCCCTCTAATTCTCCTATCTTTCTCGCTCTCCCCTCTCGGAAGACCTGAGCCCTAGGACCATGCCTCAGGACTATCTGGCCTGACGACTCCTGGCTGTCCCCGTCCCTAGTCCACCTGGTCGTGCTGCTGACCCTGTTTCTGCTGTTCTGCCTGCATGTGGCAAGTCAGTTAAGAACAAACTCTTATTTTCAATAACGGACTAGGAACAGTGGGTTAACTGCCTTGTTCAGGGGCAGAACGACAGATTTTTACCTTGTCAGCTCGGGGATTCGATCTTGCAACCTTTTGGTTACAAGTCCAATGCGCTAACCACTAGGCTACCTGCTGCCCCAATAGAATAATAGAATAGAATAAACTCAAATTTAGTCCAAAGTATCTGTAAGATATATCACATCGGGGTCACCATTTACTGTAGTGTCGAATTACAGGAAATTAACTTTAATATGCACATGTTTCTCTCCGCCGTCAAGAGGGGTGCCATAATTTTTGGGGGCCCGCTTGGTGTGGGGGCCTCCCAACCAAACCTCCCCAAGAGGCTAAAGAGGCTAGAGCCGGCCCTGCTCTGGAGCATCACTTTCATATAAAGTGTTAACAAATGTTCTTGTGTAGAGATGACATACATCCACTGCTAATTAGGTCCGGGACGATACCAGTATCCAAAACACGAAGCGGATTTATACAGCAGGTTTTTAAAGGACCAAAGAGTGAGATCTGCTTTGTGTTTTCATTTTTGCCATTGAAAATATATTGCGATACTGGCATTGTCCCGGCCCTAATACTTGCCTTCATTGCACATTTAGACTTGCCATTTGTACTTGCCATTTGCCTTCATTGCACATTTATACATCCCACTTAATAACATACATTGTACTTAATTGTTTTACTTGTACATTTTTTGCACTCTTTTATTTGCACTTCTGGTCAGATGCTAACTGCATTTCGTTGTACTGTACTTGTACTATGACAGTAAAGTTGAATCTAATCTAATGTGTGGTATACCTAAGCGAGCAGTGACCATTTTGCACCAGAAAGTTCAGGTCTGTTTGGAGTGAATCCTAACTTCCACTCGAGTCAAACTTTCAATGTGAGACAAAGTGAACATTTGTGGAAGTCCGGATCTACCCCTTAGTGAGTGTTAATTGACCCCTCTCCCTCTTTACCTCAGCCCACCGACCAGCAGGGCATTCATGACACGGGTAGGGGTGCAGCTCTGCACCATGTGACCCAGGGCACAGTTGGCGCCCTGCCGGATGAAGGTGTTGGCCTCGCTGGCTTTGTGCAGCAGCACGCGTGCCGTCCCCTCCACCTCACTGTCCATGGCCCTCTGGAGGTGGACGTACATGTCACCCAGTGTGGCCATGGCAGCACAGGACACTGCAGAGCGCAGGTTCTTCACCTGAATCATAATAACATGCACAGGACCAGCTATTAATGTTGAGCAGTACGACCCACGAACATCAGAAACGTGACACAATAATTTGACTTGTTCTCCAAATGTAGCAGATTGGTGCAGATGAATGAATAGGGCAGTGAATGAATACAGCCACCTCATTTATAATGGCAAGGCAGATATCATGGAGTTTAGGCATCAGTATGTCCATGTGGTTCTGAGCCATCACACGGACAGAGGTCAAGCCCTCGATCTTCTTCTCCCTGCAATTCAGTGAAAGAAACGTAAGCAATTTCCACAACATTTTCCAAAAACATTATAATGATGTTCATCAATTAGGACTCTGGTCTCTTAATTTCAGAAGTTTCTACGCTCTGTAGCTCAAATCTACATTTCCAAGGACACTACACTGTGCTTCCTTTAGCCTAGCTCCATTGGTCTTGTCTACAGTGAATGCTCACCAGTCATCAGAGGCAGAGTGGAGCAGCTTGAAGGTCTTAGTCAGGGCCTGCTCTGGGTTGGACAGGGGCTGCAATCTGGCCTGGTCCTGACTTTTCTTTATTTGGCCCTTTGGCTCACTGGCTGCCTTCTTGTCTATGGGTTGACAGCAGACATCTATCTCTCTGTGAACTGTATTTATGTATTTACTCATTTCCATATCTGTTTGTAGCTTTTAACACTAGAACATCTTAGTTCATTATGATATCATTTTAAATTTAGCACACATTTTTTGGTGCTCACCCTGCTCAGAAGCAGGGTCTAATTCGCCTTGAGCAAAGGTTATCTCACTGTGCAACAGGCAAAGCAAGTGTGGAAAAATGTCTTAGCCCTGGGCTAAAGCCATTTGTGTCCCTTCCCTTCCTACTATCAGTCTACCTAGCTTCATCTCCCTGTCTAATTTAAATTAGTGTGAGTACATGAGAGGGACTGACCTGAGCCGGTGGCAGCCTTTTGAAGGCTAAGGAACCTTGTAGGCCGAGGCAGTTTGCTCCTGGGCTTGGTAGGAGGGGGAGCAGGCCTGGGTGGGCTGTCACGCGACTTTACCGGGGTCCCAACATCCAAGTAGTCACGGAGCTCCGCAGGGGTGTTCATATCCACTGAGCTCAGGCTTCCCAGAGAGCTGGTGGCTATTTCCCCCATGGACATGGCCGAGCCCAAACTTCTCCTGCCCATGGCCTTCACCTCATGTACCACCTTTGGCGTAGACCAGAAAAGATTGCTCCCATCATAGAAATGCATATAGAACTAGTATATACATAAACTAATACACAGAGATCCTGTATTCTAGGATCTATTATATCATGCCGTCAAAGAGAGTATCCTTTCTAACCTGTACCCCCGCACACTGTACCCCCTCAACTAACCTGTACCCCCGCACACTGACTCGGTACCGATACCCCCTGTATATAGCCTCGTTATTGTTATGTCATTGTGTTACTTTTATTATTATTATTGTTTACATTAGTTTATTTGTTAAATATTTTCCTAACTCTTCTTGAACTGCACTGTTGGTTTCACAGTAAGGTCTACACTTGTGTTTTCACAAATTTTCACATTTACAATAAATTCAAAGTCCATCCTACCTTCCAGGCCTCCTCCTTCAGGTGAGCCTCGATGTCCCTCACCTCCTCCATCAGGTCAATGGGTCTGTTGTTGTCAGCACAGCCCTGGTCCAACTGGACTTTCAGGGCTTTGACTCCCCGCCTGCCCTTCTTCTTCTTGCCCCTCTTGGAGGGAGCTCCAGTGGGAGGGACGGGAACAGGCCGCACGCTACTGCTGCTGAATGACTTATTCACCTGGATGGACTCCAGAGAGTGAGATCCGGGTCGAACTTGGGCTCCGTCCACCCCCACCACGTTCTTCAGTGGGGCCAGAGCTATGTGTTCAAGCCTTCGTGGCAAAGGCCTCGGTGGAGCTTTCGGCCGCGGAATGCACTGAATAGAGGGGACGAAGTGGTGCGCGAAGGTGCTGCCAACCCCGATGAGAGCAGTCCGGACATAATTCTCATGGATAGCACTTATCTTTCTTTGCTTTGCTTCCATGGCCTCTCTCTCAGCTCTCTGCATCTGCAGAAGTCTGGCATCACTGATGAAGCCACGATGGCCCTCTGGGGTTGGGTAGCTCTCCTGATAGCCCTGGATCACAATGGTATAGTATGAAATGAATAGCAGAAGTGAAGTAGTCAAAATAGTTTCTACAGTGTGTCATATAAAGCTTTTAAGCTAAAGATGTTATGGATATAGGCCTACTGTATGTCGATGAAACCACAAAATAAACACAGTGATATTTTTGAAAAACTGATGAGCCTTACAAAACTTGAAAACTTGTCCTGGTCATCCTGTTGGTTTAAAGCCATGTTTTGCTTCCTCAAGTTTTTGATGACGCTCTTCATCTGAGAGTTCTCCTTCTGGAGTTTGTCAAACTCACTTGATTTTCTTCCTCGATAAGCCATTGATGATAAATATTAACACTATCAAAATAAGAACTTAACCTATCTCTGTGAGAGATCTATCATGAAATGAGTGGAAATGATATTTTGCTTGTCAGATGGAACCAGCAATGATATCATGGCAAGGATTCCATTACATTGTGATGTCATAATGGGGTCTGTTGACAGTGCTGAGCACATCAGCACATGGTGAACATTCATGAAACTTTTTGATTCCCATATAAAATCATAAATATGTGTGTATATATATATATATATATATATATATATATATATATATATATATATAAACTCAGCAAAAAAGGAAACGTCCCTTTTTTAGGACCCTGTCTTTCAAAGATAATTCGTAAAAATCCATGTAACTTCACAGATCTTCATTGTGAAGGGTTTAAACACTGTTTCCCATGCTTGTTCAATGAACCATAAACAATTATTGAACATGCACCTGTGGAACGGTCATTAAGACACTAACAGCTTACAGACGGTAAGCAATTAAGGTCACAGTTATGAAAAGTTAGGACACCAAACAGGCCTTTCTACTGACTCTGAAAAACACCAAAAGAAAGATGCTCATGGTCCTTGCTCATCTGCGTGAACGTGTCTTAGGCATGCTGCAAGGAGGCATGAGGACTGCAGATGTGGCCAGGGCAATAAATTGAAATGTCCGTACTGTGAGACGCCTAAGACAGCGCAACAGGGAGACAGGACGGACAGCTGATCATCCTCAGCAGAAATTTGCTTCATGTTACACAAATTCAAAAAAGTTCTGGGACATTGTAAAGTCCATGGAGAATAAGAACACCTCCTCCCAACTGCCCACTGCACTGAGGATAGGAAACTCTGTCACCACCGATAAACACACTATAATTGAGAATTTCAATAAGCATTTTTCTACAGCTGGCCATGCTTTCCACCTGGCTACCCCTACTGCAGTCAACAGCACTGCACCCCCCACAGCTACTTGCCCAAGCCTTCCCCATTTCTCCTTCTCCCAAATCCATTCAGCTGATGTTCTGAAAGAGCTGCAAAATCTGGACCCCTACAAATCAGCCGGGCTAGACAATCTGGACCCTTTCTTTCTAAAATTATCTGCCGAAATTATTGCAACCCCTATTACTAGCCTGTTCAACCTCTCGTGTCGTCTGAGATTCCCATAGATTGGAAAACTGCTTCTGTCATCCCCCTCTTCAAAGAAGGGGAATCTCTTGACCCAAAATGCTACAGACCTATATCCATCCTACCCTGCCTTTCTAAGGTCTTCGAAAGCCAAGTCAACAAACAGATTACCGACCATTTTGAATCCCACCGCACCTTCTCCGCTATGCAATCTGGTTTCAGAGCTGGTCATGTGTGCACCTCAGCCATGCTCAAGGTACTAAACGATATCGTAACCGCCATCGATAAGAAACAATACTGTGCTGCCGTATTCATTGACCTGGCCAAAGCTTTCGACTCTGTCAATCACCACATCCTCATCGGCAGACTCAATAGCCTTGGTTTCTCAAATGATTCCATCGCCTGGTTCACCAACTACTTCTCTGATAGAGTTCAGTGTGTCAAATCGGAGGGTGTTGTCCGGACCTCTGGCAGTCTCTATGGGGGTGGCACAGGGTTCAATTCTTGGGCCAACTCTTTTCTATGTATACATCAATGATGTCGCTCTTGCTGCTGGTGAGTCTCTGATCCACCTCTACGCAGACGACACCATTCTGTATACTTCTGGCCCTTCTTTGGACACTGTGTTAACTAACCTTCAGACGAGCTTCAATGCCATACAACTTTCCTTCCGTGGCCTCCAACTGCTCTTAAATGCAAGTAAAACGAAATGCATGCTCTTCAACCGATCACTGCCCGCACCTGTGAAAATGGTTTTAAAATGTTATTTTAGGCCTTTCCAGAATGTCGGTAGTTCGGCATGACCGGAGTCACCGTTTTTGGATCACAAAAATAAAAAGCTGCACTTTTTGTGAAAATGGTTTTAAAACTATATTTTAGGCCTTTCCAGAATGTCGCTAGTTCGGCATGACCGAAGTCACCGTTTTTGTGTCACAAAAATGAAAAAAAAAATATCTGCCTTTTTTTGTGAAAATGGTTTTAAAATGTTATTTTAGGCCTTTCCAGAATGTCGCTATTTCGGCATGACCGGAGTCACCGTTTTTGTGTCATGAATATGAAGGGGAAATATGAGCACTTTTTTTGAAAATGGCATTAAAATCTTTTTTTAGGCCTGTCCAGAATGTCGCTAGTTCGGCATGACCGGAGTCACCGTTTTTGGATCACAAAAATAAAAATAAATATCTGCACTTTTTTGTAAAAATGGTTTTAAAACGTTATTTTAGGCCTTTCCAGAATGTTTCTAGTTCGGCATGACCTGAGTCACCAATTTTGGGTCACGAAAATCAAGAAATAAAAATCTGGATTTCTTTTTTGAAAATGGTTTTAAAATATTTTTTTAGGCCTGTCCAGAATGTCGCTAGTTAGGCATGACCGGAGTCACCGTTTTTGGATCACAAAAATAAAAATAAAAATCTGTACTTTTTTGTGAAAATGGTTTTAAAATGTTATTTTAGGCCTTTCCAGAATGTCTCTAGTTCGGCATGACCGGAGTCACCGTTTTTGTGTCACGAAAAAAAAAAAAAAATCTGCACTTTTTTTTGAAAATGGTTTAATTAAATGTCGCTATTTCGGCATGATCGGAGTCATCGTTTTTGGGTGACAAAAATAAAAATCTGAAATGTTTTTTGAAAATGGTTTTAAAATGTTTTTTTTTTAGGCCAGTTCAGAATGTCGCTAGTTCGGCATGACCGAGTCACCAATTTTGGGTCACGAAAATGAAGAAATAAAAATCTGGATAAAAAAAAATATATATGGTATTAACAACCCTCCAGACGAGCTTCAATGCCATACAACTCTCCTTCTGTGGCCTCCAACTGCTCCTAAATACAAGTAAAACTAAATGCATGCTCTTCAACCGATCGCTGCCTGCACCTGCCCGCCTGTCCAGCATCACTACTCTGGACGGTTCTGACTTAGAATATGTCGACAACTACAAATACCTAGGTGTCTGGTTAGACTGTAAACTCTCCTTTGTTAGGATTGAACTGGCTATTTGTTTGCATAACCTATATAATATACCAGGGAAGCTATGATACAATATTAAGTATATAAACTATAGATAAGTCAACTGCTAAAGACAATAACTACACCCGGCAACAGGAAGTGCGTCACGAGGTTGGGACCAGCCTGCACGCCAACGATAGGATGAGTAAGTTTAAACCATGCTCATCCTCCCTCTGACAGGCCAGCAGTGAGCAGGAACTATCTCTGTCAGAGTATATAAGGGAGAACAAAGGATGTGACGTTCTCTTCGCTGTTTTGCCCTGCGTGGTGTTACAGTGAGACCGTATATACGAACATCATATTTTCCATTCAAGTGTTTGCATTAATTAAAGTACAAAGAAAACAGGAGTTACTCTTTGCTAACTATTTTGTTGTAATATCAGATTTGAATTGACGCGACCCGACACCTTCCAGACTCACATCAAACATCTCCAATCCAAAGTTAAATCTAGAATTGGCTTCCTATTTCGCAACAAAGCATCCTTCACTCATGCTGCCAAACATACCCTCGTAAAACTGACCATCCTACCAAACCTCGACTTCGGCGATGTCATTTACAAAACAGCCTCCAATACCCTACTCAAAAAACTGGATGCAGTCTATCACAGTGCCATCCGTTTTGTCACCAAAGCCCCATATACTACCCACCACTGCGACCTGTACGCTCTCGTTGGCTGGGCTTCGCTTCATAATCGTCGCCAAACCCACTGGATCCAGGTCATCTACAAGACCCTGCTAGGTAAAGTCCCCCCTTATCTCCGCTCACTGGTCACCATAGCAGCACCCACCTGTAGCACGCGCTCCAGCAGTTATATCTCTGGTCACCCCCGGAGCCAATTCCTCCTTTGGCCATTTCTCCTTTCAGTTCTCTGTTGCCAATGACTGGAACAAACTACAAAAATCTCTGAAACTGGAAACACTTATCTCCCTCACTAGCTTTAAGCACCAGCTGTCAGAGTAGCTCACAGATCACTGCACCTGTACATAGCTCATCTATAATTTAGCCCAAACAACAACCTCTTCCCCTGCTGTATTTATTTATTTGATTTATTTTGCTCCTTTGCACCCCATTATTTATTTCTACTTTGCACTTTCCTCTACTACAAATCTACCATTCCAGTGTTTTACTTGCTATATTGTATTTACTTTGCCACCATGGCCTTTTTTGCCTTTACCTCCCTTCTCTCACCTCATTTGCTCACATTGTATATAGATAGACTTATTTTTCTACTGTATTATTGACGGTATGTTGGTTTTACTACATGTGTAACTCTGTGTTGTTGTATGTTGTGGAACTGCTTTGCTTTATCTTGGCCAGGTCGCAATTGTAAATGAGAACTTGTTCTCAACTTGCCTACCTGGTTAAATAAAGGTGAAATAAATAAAATACATTTAAAAATCCTCGCAGTGGCAGACCACGTGTAACAACACCTGCACAGGATCGGTACATCCAAACATCACACCTGCGGGACAGGTACAGGATGGCAACAACAACTGCCCGAGTTACACCAGGAACGCACAATCCCTCCATCAGTGCTCAGACTGTCCGCAATAGGCTGAGAGAGGCTGGACTGAGTGCTTGTAGGCCTGTTGTAAGGCAGGTCCTCACCAAACATCGCTGGACCAGACAGGACTGCCAAAAAGTGCTCTTCACTGACGAGTCGCGGTTTTGTCTCACCAGGGGTGATGGTCGGATTCACGTTTATCGTCGAAGGAATGAACGTTACACCGAGGCCTGTACTCTGAAGCGGGATCGATTTGGAGGTGTTGTCATTGCAGGCAGTCTCAACGCTGTGTATTACAGGGAAGACATCCTCCTCCCTCATGTGGTACACTTCCTGCAGGCTCATCCTGACATGACCCTCCAGCATGACAATGCCACCAGCCATACTGCTCGTTCTGTGCATGATTTCCTGCAAGACAGGAATATCAGTGTTCTGCCATGGTCAGCGAAGAGCCCGGATCTCAATCCCATTGAGCACGTCTGGGACCTGTTGGATCGGAGTGTGAGAGCTAGGGCCAATCCCCCCAGAAATGTCCGGGAACTTGCAGGTGCCTTGGTGGAAGAGTGGGGTAACATCTCACAGCAAGAACTGGCAAATATGGTGCAGTCCATGAGGAGGAGATGCACTGCAGTACTTAATGCAGTTGGTGGCCACACCAGATACTGACTGTTACTTTTGATTTTGACCCCCCCTTTGTTCAGGGACACATTATTCAATTTCCATTATTCCATTTCTGTTAGTCACATTTCTGTGGAACTGGTTCAGTTTATGTCTCAGTTGTTGAATCTTGTTATGTTCATACAAATATTTACAAATGTTAAGTTTGCTGAAAATAAACGCAGTTGACAATGAGAGGACGTTTCTTTTTTTGCTGAGTTTATATATATATATATATACCGTATACAGTTGAAGTCGGAAGTTTACATACACCTTAGTCAAATACATTTAAACTCCGTTTTTCACAATTCCTGAAATTTAATCCTAGTAAAAATCCCCTGTCTTAGGTTAGTTAGGATCACCACTTTATGTTAAGAATGTGAAATGTCAGAATAATAGTAGAGAGATTGATTTATTTCAGCTTGTATTTCTTTCATCACATTCCCAGTGGGTCAGAAGTGTACATACACTCAATTAGTATTTGGTAGCATTGCCTTTAAATTGTTTAACTTGGGTCAAACGTTTCGGGTAGCCTTCCACAAGTTTCCCACAATTAGTTTGGTGAATTTTGGCCCATTCCTCCTGACAGAGCTGGTGTAACTGAGTCAGGTTTGTAGGCCTCGTTGCTCGCTCACGCTTTTTCAGTTCTGCCCTATAGGATTGAGGTCAGGGCTTTGTGATGGCCATTCCAACACCTTGACTTTGTTGCCCTTAAACCATTTTGTGTGTGTGTTTTGGAGTGTCAGTGTAGTATATGTAAGTGTATGGTTAGAGTCCAGTGAGTGTATATCGAGCCTGTGGAAGAGAGTCAGTGCAGAAAATAAGAACAAATATGAATAAAATAAGGGGGTCAATGCAAATAGTCCGGGTAACCATTTGATTAACTGTTCAGCAGTGCTATGGCTTAGGGGTAGAAGCTGTTAAGGAGCCTTTTGGCACTCCGGGACCGCTTGCTGTGCAGTAGCAGAGAGAACAGTCTATGACTTGGGTGGCTGGAGCCTTCGACAATTTTTAAGGCCTTCCTCTGACACTGCCTGGTATAGAGCTTGAAGAATATTGAAACGAATAATGGGCAAATGTTGCACAATCCAGGTGTGGAAAGCTCTTAGAGACTTTACCCAGAAAGACTCACAGCTGTAATCACTGCCAAAGGTGTTTGTACAAAGTATTGACTCAAGGGTGTGAATACTTATGTAAATTAGATATTTCAGTATTAAATGTTCAATACATTTGCAAACATTTCCTAATATATGTTTTCACTTTTTCATTATGGTGTACTGTGTGTAGCTGGGTGAGAGAAAAACATATATTTAATCAATTTTGAATTCAGACTGTAACACAACAAAATGTGGAATAAGTCAAGGTGTATGAATACTTTCTGAAGACACTGTAGACAAGGATGGGGGCTTGGGGTTTTGATGGGAAAGGTCTAGACTTTACAGGGAAGGACCATGGTTAGCCTTCATTCCATTTCAACTCAATTAACTCTGAAAATGAAGTTAAATGCAGTTCATGAGTTCACTCAGTTCAGGAAACAACAATATCATTGAATTGGATTTTCTACGTTTTCAAATGTCCAATTGCTACATTTGCTGAGCTGAGCCAGACTGGAATGGAATCAGAGTTTTGCAGGCAGATCACCCGTGATACAAGTCAGTATTCGACATCCATCCATGGCTGAGGATGTCAGGATATGACGTGGAAACCGGCCACCAGGGGCAACAGTGAGTGCTGTTACCTTTGAGTAAGTTTTGGTTTTTCTAGGACATTGTGGATGTGGAAAAGCATCTGCCTCTGACTCCAAAGGTTTCATGGTTGAATCCAGCGATAGAAAGTCATTTTTGATAGTTTTGTTATAAGCCTATCCCAAACCTTACCCCTTACCTTAACCATTTGGAGTTAATGCCTAACCTTAAGATTTCGGAGTTAATGCCTAAACTTAACCCTAACCTTAAAATCCGGAGTTAATCCGTAAATTTAACCTTAAACACTTTGAGATTTAATGTTTAGAACAACTTTGAAATTTGACGTTTGAGAAACATGGATGAACGTCTAACTCTGATGTGAGACTGTGAGACCTTGCAGAAATGTTGACACTTGCTGATAGATTTGTGGATCCAGGATCACATGTTGGGATGTGGCTCCCTCTAGTGGTACTTTTCCATATAGACTTACCCACACTCCATGGTTTCGCTAGTGTTTTATGTTAATGTCAGCTCTAAAGACTTATGGCGAGGGCATCAACAATCTCTGCATCATTCAAGTCTGTTGCTTTGTGAGAAGGTGTTAAAGTTCACAGTTAGCCATTGTTATGTAAAAAACAGCTGAAAAGAACACAGAGCATTGCCTTGGCCCCAAATGCAAATGGTATGTCCGGCTTCTAGTGGTGTTTTGCAATATGACATGACTGGAGTCCTGTCTATCTCTAACATGCTGACCAGACCAGTTGCAAAATAAATGAACACATACATGTTATTCAATCATTGCACGTGCGCAAGCATCTGCTTAGCCAGGTGCAAAGCCCAAATCCAGTGATAATCAAACAGAACAGAAAATACAACAACCACTGTTGTAATGTGTGGCAGAAAGAAGCAAACATTATTTTTGTCCCCACTAGTGACTACCCTTTTCCACTTGTGCTCTAACTAGCTATTCCCCTTTCCCTTTCTTTAAATATTCTCATGAATGGTTTTTACATGAAATCTTCGTTATTCCCATCTATGCAAATGGTATGTCCGGCATCTAGTGGTGTTTTGCAGTATGACATGACTGGAGTCCTGTCTATCTCTGTAACATCCTGACCAGACCAGACACGTGGCGTGCGCGAGCGTTGCAAAATAAATGTACACATATATGTTATTCAATCATTGCACTGAGCATCTGCTTAGCCAGGTGCTAAAAGAGAACTTGGTTCTATTTGTGACACTGGACGCGCTGCAAGTCCTGCATCTTCCATCTCCTCATTGGTTTTAAGGAGCATATATCAAATCAAATTTCAAATCAAATTTATTTATAAAGCCCTTCTTACATCAGCTGATATCTCAAAGTGCTGTACAGAAACCCAGCCTAAAACCCCAAACAGCAAGCAATGCAGGTGTAGAAGCACGGTGGCTAGGAACAGCTCCCTAGAAAGGCCAGAACCTAGGAAGAAACCTAGAGAGGAACCAGGCTATGAGGGGTGGCCAGTCCACTTCTGGCTGTGCCGGGTGGAGATTATAACAGAACATGGCCAAGATGCTCAAATGTTCATAGATGACCAGCAGGGTCAAATAAAAATTATCACAGTGGTTGTCGAGGGTGCAACAGGTCAGCACCTCAGGAGTAAACGTCAGTTGGCTTTTCATAGCCGATCATTCAGAGTATCTCTACCGCTCCTGCTGTCTCTAGAGAGTTGAAAACAGCAGATCTGGGACAGGTAGCACGTCCGGTGAACAGGTCAGGGTTCCATAGCCGCAGGCAGAACAGTTGAAACTGGAGCAGCAGCACAGCCAGGTGGACTGGGGACAGCAAGGAGTCATCAGGCAAGGTAGTCCTGAGGCATGGTCCTAGGTCTCAGGTCCTCCGAGAGAGAGAGAGAGAGAGAGAGAGAGAGAGAGAGAGAGAGAGAAAGCGAAAGAGAAAGAGAGAGAGAAAGAAAGACAGAATTAGAGAGAGCATACTTAAATTCACACAGGACACCGGATAAAACAGGAGAAATACTCCAGATATAACAGACTGACCCTAGCTCCCCGACACATTAACTAATGCAGCATAAATACTGGAGGCTGAGACAGGAGAGGTTGGGAGACACTGTGACCCACCCGACGATACCCCCGGACAGGGCCAAACAGGCAGGATATAACCCTACCCACTTTGCCAAAGCACAGCCCCCACACCACTAGAGGGATATCTTCAACCACCAACTTACCATCCTGAAACAAGGCCGAGTATAGCCCACAAAGATCTCTGCCACGGCACAACCCAAGGAGGGGCACCAACCCAGACAGGAAGATCACGTCAGTGACTCAACCCACTCAAGTGACGCAGCCCTTCACGGGACGGCATGGAAGAGCACCAGTAAGCAAATTGATATAAAACATCCCCACTAAATGTTTTTAAATGCTCACGAATTTCTACAAAATGAGCACAAATTTATATAAAACATGGCTACAAATTATGAAACGAGCTCACAAATTGTAAAACTTCCACAATCTGTAATATACAACCGCTATACTTTTAGTTTTGGATGTTATGATGATATTCCCTGGAGGTCGGGCCCCACAGGGCAGGTGACCTGCGGGCCCATTCGGTAATCTGGCCCAGATAATCAAGTTACATTTTACATTACATTTGACATTTTAGTCATTTAGCAGACGCTCTTATCCAGAGCAACTTACAGTAGTGAATGCATACATTTCATACATTTCATTTCATGCATTTTTTTTGTACTGGCCCCCCGTGGGAATCAAACCCACAACCCTGGCGTTACACACACCATGCTGGCGTTGCAAACACCATGCTCTACCAACTGAGCCACAGGGATTGTTGTTACACATCCTCACACTGTCTTGGAGGATAAAACTGAGACTGTAGCCAGCTTCCATTTTACCTAATTTTATTGTCCAACGAATGTTCTCATCGTCCAGTAGTATTGGATGAAAATCCACAATGTTGGTGCCATACAGGAGCACTGACCAATCTGCCTCCAAAAGAGGACTGCTGGTTTTGAGGATGGTGTGGAGGTCAGTGGTTGATGATCTGAGCACCCCCTGAGATGGTGAGTATGGTTTCAGTAGACCACTATTGAGCTGGTAGATCAGATAGGAGCTTCGAGGAAAGGTCATTTAGTGCTTTGAATGTGGTTCATATTGCCTTATAGTGGATTCAGGACTTGGACAAGGAGTCGATGCAGCTTAAAGATGCATTTACATGGGGGTTTGGATGATAGTGTCAAACTTCTTAGAACGAGTGAAAATATTGGAGTTTGGGGACTGGAGGGGACAATAGTCAAGTTGGGAAATGTGCAAATATTTCGATACAAATATATAGTCAAGTTGGGGATTATTCAGATATTCCTGTTGAAAAAGAGAAAAGAAAGAAAGATATAATCTTACAGTATATGAAATTCATCCCATTGGGCCAAAACGAATTGAATAAACGTTGTTTCCACCTCATTTCAACAACAAAAAAATCTATGTGATGACGGTGAATCAATGTGGAAAACACATATTTTTCACCCAACTTTTAACCAACATTTTTGGTTGATTTCACATTTTGGTTGATTTCCCAAATTTAAATCAAAACTAGACATTGAAATGATGTCTGTGCCCAGTGGGATTGGATTTCTGTAATCATATCAGCTCATTTGTCATACTTCTTCTAATCATCCAGAGAGAATGTACCTTTCTTTTAGGTTAACCTTTGAGATGACCTCCCTCAAGGATTCTCGCTCTTTCCTCAGAGCGAATTTGTCCCACATTTTAGCAAAGTCGCCATTGGTGGCCACGTTTCTCAAGATATTGCGACCATGATGCCTGTGGACAAAGATATTAATATCATCTTAAACGTGCAACATATCAAATAATTTCTCCTGTCTTTGATTAAAAACAGTACTCAATTGATGGCAACCTGAGAAAAAATATCCCATCAAAATAAGACATACATTAGGTAGAATTTGCAAGAGGGTCGAGAGCCGTGCATCCTAAGAAACACAACCCAGCCAAGCCGTACTACTTCTTGACACAAAGCCCGCTTAACCTGGAAGCCAGCTGCACCAATGTGTTGGAGAAAACACCATACACCTGGCGACTGTGTCAGCGTGCATTGATCACCACAGGAGGTCGCTAGTTGGCGATGGGAGAAGAACATCCTTTGGCTTCAGCTAAGCTTTTGGCTTTTTAACTTTCAAATCCACATGAGTGCCTGGACTTGGATTTTCCTATGCCACGTAGCACTTATTTGTGTTTATAATTTTTCCTATTTGTTTTCAATTACTATTCCCCTCCAAGAGAACCTGTGGTTGTTTTGGAATACCTAAAATCCACAATTCAATCCATGACACCCTTTAGCATAGATGCTGTAGACAGCCGACAATATGGCTTTTAAAGGCAATTTCAATTTGTATTCGTGGTAAATGCTGCAGATGTCGACTCAAGAGTAAATTACCTTTACAAGCTGCATTGTCGGCAATCTAGTGCTATAGCGAGCCATGGTTGAATCCCGGCCTATGTTAAGGCCGGCCATTATGTTTAAGCAAGCTACTTTACAGGAGGAACATCCCACCTGACTTCCTGTGCAGGGTCCACAGCCAGTTTACTGACGGCAATCAAGAAACGGTCAGTGAGGTCTTTCTTCCCCGACAGGAGACGAGCCATCCCCATGACCTCAGCCAGTCTCTCCAGGTGCTGAGCAGTGCAGCTCCTCACCGCAGCGTTACGGTGGCTGAGGAAGGAAAAACAGAGCACATCAGTTACATGTCATAGAGATACATGAGTTAGGAGACGAATGATAATGGATTGTATTAATAAAATCTCATCGATGGATCAAAATGTTCGGTTAGACTTTATATTAAAGTCCCTTAATATACCATTTAAAAACTGTTTGTGAAGAGTTTAATTACCATTTATTAATCATTATTCCTACATTTGTAAATGTCAATAAGAAATCTATAAATTGTTATTTACACATTTATAAACGCTGTTTTAAATGATTTGTTCATGATTTATCAGATAATAAATAAGGTATTTGATCATAGTATGTTCACAATTTGTAAATTATTAATAATATACTACTAATGTACTATAAACCAGTTATAAAGGAGTTATTGTCAAGGCATTTGTTAATGGTTGATTAATGGTTTGACTCACCATTTATATACATATTTATAAATGTATTTAAATTCCAGCCCAGGCACAATTTTGATTTTGGTCACTAGATACCAGCAGTGTCAGTGCAAGGTCTTAGACTGATCCAAAGAACCATTGTATATCTGTTCAAAGTGTTGTATCAAGACTGCCCAAATGTGCCTAATTGGTTTATCAATACATTGTGCACTCTTCTCAAACAAATAGATTGATATTCTTTCACTGTAATACCTACTTTAAATTGGACAGTGCAGTTAAATTAACAAGAATTTAAGCTTTCTGCCCATATATGTCCTGGGAAATGTTTTTGTTACTTACAACTTCATGCTAATCACATTTGCCTACATTAGCTCAACCGTCCCGCAGGGGGGAGACACTGATCCCGTAGAGGTTTAATATCATAGTGTTTCTTAAGACCTGCCTAAATGAAAACATGTGAATATTTGTGATGGTGTATATTAACTTGATTGACTTTGTAGTGTGGTAGTATTTGATATATAACTATTTAAACGTTAAAATGTTTATCTTTTACGCTATAAAGATACTTAAAATATTCACGCAAGCATTAGGCAATGAGTTGACATTGACTAGCAAGAATTGGACTGAGAGTGGAAAGGTATTTAACATTATGAAATCATATACAAGGCATTAACAAACATTACAATGCAATACCTTATGCATGATCAGAGAGGGAGAGAAGTCATAGCCTGAAAGGCCATGCCCCAAGAGTCGCTGGGGTGGAGAGAGAGAGAGCGTATCTCACTAGCACAGGTCAGGAACAAAGAAAAAGAGAGAGACAATGAATCTAAGACTATTGTAAAAGCCTCTGAGTTGTTAGAATAAAACAATGTGAGTTGTCAACCAATATGCTACTATAAAAGTGAACTTCCAATCAGATATCAGACCTACAGATGTAAATACAACTGAAACTCTGCTACCCAGAGTGGTGATGAGGGGGTTGGCGAGATAATTGAAATTATAAACCGGGTGGTTCGAGCCCTGAATGCTGATTGGCTGAAAGCTGTGGCGTATAACCTACCATTTGGTTTTGAAATATTGAAACCAAACCATATGATTTGAATGAAGTATTTAAGTAAACAACAGGAAAAGGTGACTGTAAGAAGCACTCATAATTTCAAATAGGCTACATGTCGTATTAAACAGCATATAAACACTCTAAATAGGTCAGGAGTCAGACATGTAGCCTAATACGAAATGTATTTGTAGTAGAGTTAAAATGGTTATTCCATCAAACTTCAAATAATTAGAATAGTACACAACGCAGAACAGAACAACCAGGTTGAGAGCCAAAGCCCGCGAACAGGAATATTCCAAGTTCAGACAGAAGGGGGAGTCAGATCGCTTTGATCGCCAGGAACTTTACTTTTGGTGTCTATTTTTAATTGTTGCGCTACTGGTGCTGCCTGTTGATGTTAGGTAGGCAGTTACAGTAGCTGAATGATGTTAACATCTTCGGGTTTTGTTAATGTATTTTATTTCATCTGGGTGCATGCATCACCTACTAACACCCTGGTGCTACCCGTAGCTGCCGTTCTTATCAGTCCGAGAAAACCCAGAGAGAAAGGTGTGTCTTGATATGACTCCTTTGTAGAAGTCCATATCGTGAAATAAATAAAACATCCCAAGGTTAATGCTGTAGATATTGTTGTTATAAGGGAATGTGAGACTATAGAAACATGTAACTGTGAGTTTTATTGTTGTTATTAATATAGTTTACAGAGTGCTAAAAGTGCTGCTGTTGCTAGCTAGCGTGCCTTTCTGTGATGCAGACTGGGAGCTAACAGTACGGGCGTTGCATTATGGGAGATGTAGTTTGGTCCTCTAAGGTATGAATGGGATAGTGGCGATTTCACGTTGTAACTTGTTTGTGCTGCAGTGTTTTTTGTAAATGAGTTGTTGTATTTTGGTACTGTCAACACTATGGCGCACGCGCGCAGGCAGTTTGGGTTCCGTGTAAGCTCAGCATTTAAACAGCATTTTGTTGTATTAAATCGTTATAGTCTATCAATTGCACATACATGCTGATTGACTTACTTAGAATGAAATACAAATTAAATAAAAATGCCTCATTAGGCTCAGTCTACAGTGCCTTTGAATTCATTTTTAGAATCACGAGTTTGGCCAGAGTCTGTAGCTTCAGAGCCACTTGGGATGCTAAACACCGTTTGGGCCACTAATGCCCGGCTGGGCAGGGATGCGTAGTTATTTTTATTTTGTTCTGTAGGTAGGCCTAAAGGATTTTAGGTCAAATATCCCTATCAAAACAGAACGCTCCTTGAAAGAGGTAATAGAGTTAGTTAACATGCCATCAATGATGGCCTATTGTGTAGATAATAGAAGGAAAATTAACTGAACTTTTTAGAGATAATTTTTTGTTTATAAATAATGCGCTAAAATGACACCTACCTAGCTACCCACCTCGTTCCTTTCTGTTAGCATGTACACGTAGTAAGTACATGCTTTCGGGATACCTGTCTTTTCATTCTTTAGTTGTGGACACTACATAACCGCACTCCCTCTCTTGCTCTTGGTCCTCCTCATCTTTGTAAGTCTCCTTGATTTTTCACCTGTGTGTTTTATCAGCTTCTTTATGAAGATATTTAGAATATTAGATGACAGTAGCTAAAGCAAGGTGCTATAGCAGCACACAAGTAGACTACAAATGCATGTTGGGCCGGGCATGCCCTGAGCTTGTAAAATGAGTGCTACTGGAGCACTACTGGAGCGAAATTGAAGGGGGCGAGAAAGTCGAAGCTCCAGCCTCTGGGAAACTTGCTCCACGATCCAGTCAAATAGGGCAAGCTCCACTCCTCACTCCGCTCACATACTCTGGCATGGCCACACCCTAGGTGGGACTGACTTTGCAGCTATCTGCATCTCAGTCAGACATGTCGCGTTGGAGCCTATTTGTGCTCTGTTCTAACAAATCTCGCTGCGCATCATGTAGAAATGACCTAGTCTGATCATGCTCTTTTTCATATGCTTGAAGTTCTGCTTCCAATTGCTCTATGCTGCGCTCTGATTTCCTCTGGGAAGTTCATCAGTAGTTTGCTGTGTTGCTATTAGTTTTTCCCGAGTAAAAGCACAGCAAGCTTTAGAATTAACATTCTCTCGTATTTTTTCTTATGCATGTCAATACACTGAGTATACAAAACATTAAGAACGTCTTCTCTTTCCATGACAGACTGACCAGGTGAATCCAATTATTGATGTCACTTGTTAAATCCACTTCAATCAGTATAAATGAAGGGGAGGTGACAGGTTAAATAAGGATTTTAAAGTTTTGAGACAATGTAATATTGCCTTTGTGTAGCTGGTGTAGAGGAGTCAGGCGCAGGACAGCAGATATGAGTAATAAACATAATTTACTCAAATATTCACAAATACAACGCAATAATTCGAGGCCACAATAACGGACCGTATTACAAACAAACAATCACTCACAAACAAACATGGAGGAACAGAGGATTAAATAATGAACAAGTAATTGGGGGAATGAAATTACATTTACGTCATTTAGCAGACGCTGTTATCCAGAGCGACTTACAGTAGTGAATGCATACATTTTTTTATTTTTTATTTCTTCCTGTGCTGGCCCCCCCTGGGAATTGAACCCACAACCCTGGTGTTGCAAACACCATGCTCTACCAACTGAGCTACAGGGAAGGCTAAATCAGGTGTGTAAGACAAGGACAAAACAAATGGAAAATTTGATTTGATTTGATTTGATTTGAAAATGAAAAGTAGATCGGCGATGGCTAGAAGGTCGGTGACGTAGACCGCCGAACGCCGCCCGAACAAGGAGAGGGACCGACCTCGGCGGAAGTCGTGACAGACAATATGGACATGGATTGTGTATGTGTGCCATTCAGAGGGTGAATGGGCAAGACAATATTTAAGTGCCTTTGAACGTGGGGCTAGGGTCATTATGTTATAATCCGGTGTAATTCTCCTGTCTTATCTGGTGTCCTGTGTGATCATATAAATGCTCCCTCTAATTCTCCTATCTTTCTCGCTCTCCCCTCTCGGAAGACCTGAGCCCTAGGACCATGCCTCAGGACTATCTGGCCTGACGACTCCTGGCTGTCCCCGTCCCTAGTCCACCTGGTCGTGCTGCTGACCCTGTTTCTGCTGTTCTGCCTGCATGTGGCAAGTCAGTTAAGAACAAACTCTTATTTTCAATAACGGCCTAGGAACAGTGGGTTAACTGCCTTGTTCAGGGGCAGAACGACAGATTTTTACCTTGTCAGCTCGGGGATTCGATCTTGCAACCTTTTGGTTACAAGTCCAACGCGCTAACCACTAGGCTACCTGCTGCCCCAATAGAATAATAGAATAGAATAAACTCAAATTTAGTCCAAAGTATCTGTAAGATATATCACATCGGGGTCACCATTTACTGTAGTGTCGAATTACAGGAAATTAACTTTAATATGCACATGTTTCTCTCCGCCGTCAAGAGGGGTGCCATAATTTTTGGGGGCCCGCTTGGTGTGGGGGTCTCCCAACCAAACCTCCCCAAGAGGCTAAAGAGGCTAGAGCCGGCCCTGCTCTGGAGCATCACTTTCATATAAAGTGTTAACAAATGTTCTTGTGTAGAGATGACATACATCCACTGCTAATTAGGTCCGGGACGATACCAGTATCCAAAACACGAAGCGGATTTATACAGCAGGTTTTTAAAGGACCAAAGAGTGAGATCTGCTTTGTGTTTTCATTTTTGCCATTGAAAATATATTGCGATACTGGCATTGTCCCGGCCCTAATACTTGCCTTCATTGCACATTTAGACTTGCCATTTGTACTTGCCATTTGCCTTCATTGCACATTTATACATCCCACTTAATAACATACATTGTACTTAATTGTTTTACTTGTACATTTTTTGCACTCTTTTATTTGCACTTCTGGTCAGATGCTAACTGCATTTCGTTGTACTGTACTTGTACTATGACAGTAAAGTTGAATCTAATCTAATGTGTGGTATACCTAAGCGAGCAGTGACCATTTTGCACCAGAAAGTTCAGGTCTGTTTGGAGTGAATCCTAACTTCCACTCGAGTCAAACTTTCAATGTGAGACAAAGTGAACATTTGTGGAAGTCCGGATCTACCCCTTAGTGAGTGTTAATTGACCCCTCTCCCTCTTTACCTCAGCCCACCGACCAGCAGGGCATTCATGACACGGGTAGGGGTGCAGCTCTGCACCATGTGACCCAGGGCACAGTTGGCGCCCTGCCGGATGAAGGTGTTGGCCTCGCTGGCTTTGTGCAGCAGCACGCGTGCCGTCCCCTCCACCTCACTGTCCATGGCCCTCTGGAGGTGGACGTACATGTCACCCAGTGTGGCCATGGCAGCACAGGACACTGCAGAGCGCAGGTTCTTCACCTGAATCATAATAACATGCACAGGACCAGCTATTAATGTTGAGCAGTACAACCCACGAACATCAGAAACGTGACACAATAATTTGACTTGTTCTCCAAATGTAGCAGATTGGTGCAGATGAATGAATAGGGCAGTGAATGAATACAGCTACCTCATTTATAATGGCAAGGCAGATATCATGGAGTTTAGGCATCAGTATGTCCATGTGGTTCTGAGCCATCACACGGACAGAGGTCAAGCCCTCGATCTTCTTCTCCCTGCAATTCAGTGAAAGAAACGTAAGCAATTTCCACAACATTTTCCAAAAACATTATAATGATGTTCATCAATTAGGACTCTGGTCTCTTAATTTCAGAAGTTTCTACGCTCTGTAGCTCAACTCTACATTTCCAAGGACACTACACTGTGCTTCCTTTAGCCTAGCTCCATTGGTCTTGTCTACAGTGAATGCTCACCAGTCATCAGAGGCAGAGTGGAGCAGCTTGAAGGTCTTAGTCAGGGCCTGCTCTGGGTTGGACAGGGGCTGCAATCTGGCCTGGTCCTGACTTTTCTTTATTTGGCCCTTTGGCTCACTGGCTGCCTTCTTGTCTATGGGTTGACAGCAGACATCTATCTCTCTGTGAACTGTATTTATGTATTTACTCATTTCCATATCTGTTTGTAGCTTTTAACACTAGAACATCTTAGTTCATTATGATATCATTTTAAATTTAGCACACATTTTTTGGTGCTCACCCTGCTCAGAAGCAGGGTCTAATTCGCCTTGAGCAAAGGTTATCTCACTGTGCAACAGGCAAAGCAAGTGTGGAAAAATGTCTTAGCCCTGGGCTAAAGCCATTTGTGTCCCTTCCCTTCCTACTATCAGTCTACCTAGCTTCATCTCCCTGTCTAATTTAAATTAGTGTGAGTACATGAGAGGGACTGACCTGAGCCGGTGTCAGCCTTTTGAAGGCTAAGGAACCTTGTAGGCCGAGGCAGTTTGCTCCTGGGCTTGGTAGGAGGGGGAGCAGGCCTGGGTGGGCTGTCACGCGACTTTACCGGGGTCCCAACATCCAAGTAGTCACGGAGCTCCGCAGGGGTGTTCATATCCACTGAGCTCAGGCTTCCCAGAGAGCTGGTGGCTATTTCCCCCATGGACATGGCCGAGCCCAAACTTCTCCTGCCCATGGCCTTCACCTCATGTACCACCTTTGGCGTAGACCAGAAAAGATTGCTCCCATCATAGAAATGCATATAGAACTAGTATATACATAAACTAATACACAGAGATCCTGTATTCTAGGATCTATTCTATCATGCCGTCAAAGAGAGTATCCTTTCTAACCTGTACCCCCGCACACTGTACCCCCTCAACTAACCTGTACCCCCGCACACTGACTCGGTACCGATACCCCCTGTATATAGCCTCGTTATTGTTATGTCATTGTGTTACTTTTATTATTATTATTGTTTACATTAGTTTATTTGTTAAATATTTTCCTAACTCTTCTTGAACTGCACTGTTGGTTTCACAGTAAGGTCTACACTTGTGTTTTCACAAATTTTCACATTTACAATAAATTCAAAGTCCATCCTACCTTCCAGGCCTCCTCCTTCAGGTGAGCCTCGATGTCCCTCACCTCCTCCATCAGGTCAATGGGTCTGTTGTTGTCAGCACAGCCCTGGTCCAACTGGACTTTCAGGGCTTTGACTCCCCGCCTGCCCTTCTTCTTCTTGCCCCTCTTGGAGGGAGCTCCAGTGGGAGGGACGGGAACAGGCCGCACGCTACTGCTGCTGAATGACTTATTCACCTGGATGGACTCCAGAGAGTGAGATCCGGGTCGAACTTGGGCTCCGTCCACCCCCACCACGTTCTTCAGTGGGGCCAGAGCTATGTGTTCAAGCCTTCGTGGCAAAGGCCTCGGTGGAGCTTTCGGCCGCGGAATGCACTGAATAGAGGGGACGAAGTGGTGCGCGAAGGTGCTGCCAACCCCGATGAGAGCAGTCCGGACATAATTCTCATGGATAGCACTTATCTTTCTTTGCTTTGCTTCCATGGCCTCTCTCTCAGCTCTCTGCATCTGCAGAAGTCTGGCATCACTGATGAAGCCACGATGGCCCTCTGGGGTTGGGTAGCTCTCCTGATAGCCCTGGATCACAATGGTATAGTATGAAATGAATAGCAGAAGTGAAGTAGTCAAAATAGTTTCTACAGTGTGTCATATAAAGCTTTTAAGCTAAAGATGTTATGGATATAGGCCTACTGTATGTCTATGAAACCACAAAATAAACACAGTGATATTTTTGAAAAACTGATGAGCCTTACAAAACTTGAAAACTTGTCCTGGTCATCCTGTTGGTTTAAAGCCATGTTTTGCTTCCTCAAGTTTTTGATGACGCTCTTCATCTGAGAGTTCTCCTTCTGGAGTTTGTCAAACTCACTTGATTTTCTTCCTCGATAAGCCATTGATGATAAATATTAACACTATCAAAATAAGAACTTAACCTATCTCTGTGAGAGATCTATCATGAAATGAGTGGAAATGATATTTTGCTTGTCAGATGGAACCAGCAATGATATCATGGCAAGGATTCCATTACATTGTGATGTCATAATGGGGTCTGTTGACAGTGCTGAGCACATCAGCACATGGTGAACATTCATGAAACTTTTTGATTCCCATATAAAATCATAAATATGTGTGTATATATATATATATATATATATATATATATATATATATATATATATATATATATAAACTCAGCAAAAAAGGAAACGTCCCTTTTTTAGGACCCTGTCTTTCAAAGATAATTCGTAAAAATCCATGTAACTTCACAGATCTTCATTGTGAAGGGTTTAAACACTGTTTCCCATGCTTGTTCAATGAACCATAAACAATTATTGAACATGCACCTGTGGAACGGTCATTAAGACACTAACAGCTTACAGACGGTAAGCAATTAAGGTCACAGTTATGAAAAGTTAGGACACCAAACAGGCCTTTCTACTGACTCTGAAAAACACCAAAAGAAAGATGCTCATGGTCCTTGCTCATCTGCGTGAACGTGTCTTAGGCATGCTGCAAGGAGGCATGAGGACTGCAGATGTGGCCAGGACAATAAATTGAAATGTCCGTACTGTGAGACGCCTAAGACAGCGCAACAGGGAGACAGGACGGACAGCTGATCATCCTCAGCAGAAATTTGCTTCCTGTTACACAAATTCAAAAAAGTTCTGGGACATTGTAAAGTCCATGGAGAATAAGAACACCTCCTCCCAACTGCCCACTGCACTGAGGATAGGAAACTCTGTCACCACCGATAAACACACTATAATTGAGAATTTCAATAAGCATTTATCTACAGCTGGCCATGCTTTCCACCTGGCTACCCCTACTGCAGTCAACAGCACTGCACCCCCCACAGCTACTTGCCCAAGCCTTCCCCATTTCTCCTTCTCCCAAATCCATTCAGCTGATGTTCTGAAAGAGGTGCAAAATCTGGACCCCTACAAATCAGCCGGGCTAGACAATCTGGACCCTTTCTTTCTAAAATTATCTGCCGAAATTATTGCAACCCCTATTACTAGCCTGTTCAACCTCTCGTGTCGTCTGAGATTCCCATAGATTGGAAAACTGCTTCTGTCATCCCCCTCTTCAAAGAAGGGGAATCTCTTGACCCAAATTGCTACAGACCTATATCCATCCTACCCTGCCTTTCTAAGGTCTTCGAAAGCCAAGTCAACAAACAGATTACCGACCATTTTGAATCCCACCGCACCTTCTCCGCTATGCAATCTGGTTTCAGAGCTGGTCATGGGTGCACCTCAGCCATGCTCAAGGTACTAAACGATATCGTAACCGCCATCGATAAGAAACAATACTGTGCTGCCGTATTCATTGACCTGGCCAAAGCTTTCGACTCTGTCAATCACCACATCCTCATCGGCAGACTCAATAGCCTTGGTTTCTCAAATGATTCCATCGCCTGGTTCACCAACTACTTCTCTGATAGAGTTCAGTGTGTCAAATCGGAGGGTGTTGTCCGGACCTCTGGCAGTCTCTATGGGGGTGGCACAGGGTTCAATTCTTGGGCCAACTCTTTTCTATGTATACATCAATGATGTCGCTCTTGCTGCTGGTGAGTCTCTGATCCACCTCTACGCAGACGACACCATTCTGTATACTTCTGGCCCTTCTTTGGACACTGTGTTAACTAACCTTCAGACGAGCTTCAATGCCATACAACTTTCCTTCCGTGGCCTCCAACTGCTCTTAAATGCAAGTAAAACGAAATGCATGCTCTTCAACCGATCACTGCCCGCACCTGTGAAAATGGTTTTAAAATGTTATTTTAGGCCTTTCCAGAATGTCGGTAGTTCGGCATGACCGGAGTCACCGTTTTTGGATCACAAAAATAAAAAGCTGCACTTTTTGTGAAAATGGTTTTAAAACTATATTTTAGGCCTTTCCAGAATGTCGCTAGTTCGGCATGACCGAAGTCACCGTTTTTGTGTCACAAAAATGAAAAAAAAAATCTGCCTTTTTTTGTGAAAATGGTTTTAAAATGTTATTTTAGGCCTTTCCAGAATGTCGCTATTTCGGCATGACCGGAGTCACCGTTTTTGTGTCATGAATATGAAGGGGAAATATGAGCACTTTTTTTTAAAATGGCATTAAAATATTTTTTTAGGCCTGTCCAGAATGTCGCTAGTTCGGCATGACCGGAGTCACCGTTTTTGGATCACAAAAATAAAAATAAATATCTGCACTTTTTTGTAAAAATGGTTTTAAAACGTTATTTTAGGCCTTTCCAGAATGTTTCTAGTTCGGCATGACCTGAGTCACCAATTTTGGGTCACGAAAATCAAGAAATAAAAATCTGGATTTCTTTTTTGAAAATGGTTTTAAAATATTTTTTTAGGCCTGTCCAGAATGTCGCTAGTTAGGCATGACCGGAGTCACCGTTTTTGGATCACAAAAATAAAAATAAAAATCTGTACTTTTTTGTGAAAATGGTTTTAAAATGTTATTTTAGGCCTTTCCAGAATGTCTCTAGTTCGGCATGACCGGAGTCACCGTTTTTGTGTCACGAAAAAAAAAAAAAAAATCTGCGCTTTTTTTTGAAAATGGTTTAATTAAATGTCGCTATTTCGGCATGATCGGAGTCATCGTTTTTGGGTGACAAAAATAAAAATCTGAAATGTTTTTTTGAAAATGGTTTTAAAATGTTTTTTTTTTAGGCCAGTTCAGAATGTCGCTAGTTCGGCATGACCGAGTCACCAATTTTGGGTCACGAAAATGAAGAAATAAAAATCTGGATAAAAAAAAATATATATGGTATTAACAACCCTCCAGACGAGCTTCAATGCCATACAACTCTCCTTCTGTGGCCTCCAACTGCTCCTAAATACAAGTAAAACTAAATGCATGCTCTTCAACCGATCGCTGCCTGCACCTGCCCGCCTGTCCAGCATCACTACTCTGGACGGTTCTGACTTAGAATATGTCGACAACTACAAATACCTAGGTGTCTGGTTAGACTGTAAACTCTCCTTTGTTAGGATTGAACTGGCTATTTGTTTGCATAACCTATATAATATACCAGGGAAGCTATGATACAATATTAAGTATATAAACTATAGATAAGTCAACTGCTAAAGACAATAACTACACCCGGCAACAGGAAGTGCGTCACGAGGTTGGGACCAGCCTGCACGCCAACGATAGGATGAGTAAGTTTAAACCATGCTCATCCTCCCTCTGACAGGCCAGCAGTGAGCAGGAACTATCTCTGTCAGAGTATATAAGGGAGAACAAAGGATGTGACGTTCTCTTCGCTGTTTTGCCCTGCGTGGTGTTACAGTGAGACCGTATATACGAACATCATATTTTCCATTCAAGTGTTTGCATTAATTAAAGTACAAAGAAAACAGGAGTTACTCTTTGCTAACTATTTTGTTGTAATATCAGATTTGAATTGACGCGACCCGACACCTTCCAGACTCACATCAAACATCTCCAATCCAAAGTTAAATCTAGAATTGGCTTCCTATTTCGCAACAAAGCATCCTTCACTCATGCTGCCAAACATACCCTCGTAAAACTGACCATCCTACCAAACCTCGACTTCGGCGATGTCATTTACAAAACAGCCTCCAATACCCTACTCAAAAAACTGGATGCAGTCTATCACAGTGCCATCCGTTTTGTCACCAAAGCCCCATATACTACCCACCACTGCGACCTGTACGCTCTCGTTGGCTGGGCTTCGCTTCATAATCGTCGCCAAACCCACTGGATCCAGGTCATCTACAAGACCCTGCTAGGTAAAGTCCCCCCTTATCTCCGCTCACTGGTCACCATAGCAGCACCCACCTGTAGCACGCGCTCCAGCAGTTATATCTCTGGTCACCCCCAGAGCCAATTCCTCCTTTGGCCATTTCTCCTTTCAGTTCTCTGTTGCCAATGACTGGAACAAACTACAAAAATCTCTGAAACTGGAAACACTTATCTCCCTCACTAGCTTTAAGCACCAGCTGTCAGAGTAGCTCACAGATCACTGCACCTGTACATAGCTCATCTATAATTTAGCCCAAACAACAACCTCTTCCCCTGCTGTATTTATTTATTTGATTTATTTTGCTCCTTTGCACCCCATTATTTATTTCTACTTTGCACTTTCCTCTACTACAAATCTACCATTCCAGTGTTTTACTTGCTATATTGTATTTACTTTGCCACCATGGCCTTTTTTGCCTTTACCTCCCTTCTCTCACCTCATTTGCTCACATTGTATATAGATAGACTTATTTTTCTACTGTATTATTGACGGTATGTTGGTTTTACTACATGTGTAACTCTGTTGTTGTATGTTGTGGAACTGCTTTGCTTTATCTTGGCCAGGTCGCAATTGTAAATGAGAACTTGTTCTCAACTTGCCTACCTGGTTAAATAAAGGTGAAATAAATAAAATACATTTAAAAATCCTCGCAGTGGCAGACCACGTGTAACAACACCTGCACAGGATCGGTACATCCAAACATCAAGTCTGCGGGACAGGTACAGGATGGCAACAACAACTGCCCGAGTTACACCAGGAACGCACAATCCCTCCATCAGTGCTCAGACTGTCCGCAATAGGCTGAGAGAGGCTGGACTGAGTGCTTGTAGGCCTGTTGTAAGGCAGGTCCTCACCAAACATCGCTGGACCAGACAGGACTGCCAAAAAGTGCTCTTCACTGACGAGTCGCGGTTTTGTCTCACCAGGGGTGATGGTCGGATTCACGTTTATCGTCGAAGGAATGAACGTTACACCGAGGCCTGTACTCTGAAGCGGGATCGATTTGGAGGTGTTGTCATTGCAGGCAGTCTCAACGCTGTGTATTACAGGGAAGACATCCTCCTCCCTCATGTGGTACACTTCCTGCAGGCTCATCCTGACATGACCCTCCAGCATGACAATGCCACCAGCCATACTGCTCGTTCTGTGCATGATTTCCTGCAAGACAGGAATATCAGTGTTCTGCCATGGTCAGCGAAGAGCCCGGATCTCAATCCCATTGAGCACGTCTGGGACCTGTTGGATCGGAGTGTGAGAGCTAGGGCCAATCCCCCCAGAAATGTCCGGGAACTTGCAGGTGCCTTGGTGGAAGAGTGGGGTAACATCTCACAGCAAGAACTGGCAAATATGGTGCAGTCCATGAGGAGGAGATGCACTGCAGTACTTAATGCAGTTGGTGGCCACACCAGATACTGACTGTTACTTTTGATTTTGACCCCCCCTTTGTTCAGGGACACATTATTCCATTTCCATTATTCCATTTCTGTTAGTCACATTTCTGTGGAACTGGTTCAGTTTATGTCTCAGTTGTTGAATCTTGTTATGTTCATACAAATATTTACAAATGTTAAGTTTGCTGAAAATAAACGCAGTTGACAATGAGAGGACGTTTCTTTTTTTGCTGAGTTTATATATATATACCGTATACAGTTGAAGTCGGAAGTTTACATACACCTTAGTCAAATACATTTAAACTCAGTTTTTCACAATTCCTGAAATTTAATCCTAGTAAAAATCCCCTGTCTTAGGTTAGTTAGGATCACCACTTTATGTTAAGAATGTGAAATGTCAGAATAATAGTAGAGAGATTGATTTATTTCAGCTTGTATTTCTTTCATCACATTCCCAGTGGGTCAGAAGTGTACATACACTCAATTAGTATTTGGTAGCATTGCCTTTAAATTGTTTAACTTGGGTCAAACGTTTCGGGTAGCCTTCCACAAGTTTCCCACAATTAGTTTGGTGAATTTTGGCCCATTCCTCCTGACAGAGCTGGTGTAACTGAGTCAGGTTTGTAGGCCTCGTTGCTCGCTCACGCTTTTTCAGTTCTGCCCTATAGGATTGAGGTCAGGGCTTTGTGATGGCCATTCCAACACCTTGACTTTGTTGCCCTTAAACCATTTTGTGTGTGTGTTTTGGAGTGTCAGTGTAGTATATGTAAGTGTATGGTTAGAGTCCAGTGAGTGTATATCGAGCCTGTGGAAGAGAGTCAGTGCAGAAAATAAGAACAAATATGAATAAAATAAGGGGGTCAATGCAAATAGTCCGGGTAACCATTTGATTAACTGTTCAGCAGTGCTATGGCTTAGGGGTAGAAGCTGTTAAGGAGCCTTTTGGCACTCCGGGACCGCTTGCTGTGCAGTAGCAGAGAGAACAGTCTATGACTTGGGTGGCTGGAGCCTTCGACAATTTTTAAGGCCTTCCTCTGACACTGCCTGGTATAGAGCTTGAAGAATATTGAAACGAATAATGGGCAAATGTTGCACAATCCAGGTGTGGAAAGCTCTTAGAGACTTTACCCAGAAAGACTCACAGCTGTAATCACTGCCAAAGGTGTTTGTACAAAGTATTGACTCAAGGGTGTGAATACTTATGTAAATTAGATATTTCAGTATTAAATGTTCAATACATTTGCAAACATTTCTTAATATATGTTTTCACTTTTTCATTATGGTGTACTGTGTGTAGCTGGGTGAGAGAAAAACATATATTTAATCAATTTTGAATTCAGACTGTAACACAACAAAATGTGGAATAAGTCAAGGTGTATGAATACTTTCTGAAGACACTGTAGACAAGGATGGGGGCTTGGGGTTTTGATGGGAAAGGTCTAGACTTTACAGGGAAGGACCATGGTTAGCCTTCATTCCATTTCAACTCAATTAACTCTGAAAATGAAGTTAAATGCAGTTCATGAGTTCACTCATTTCAGGAAACAACAATATCATTGAATTGGATTTTCTACGTTTTCAAATGTCCAATTGCTACATTTGCTGAGCTGAGCCAGACTGGAATGGAATCAGAGTTTTGCAGGCAGATCACCCGTGATACAAGTCAGTATTCGACATCCATCCATGGCTGAGGATGTCAGGATATGACGTGGAAACCGGCCACCAGGGGCAACAGTGAGTGCTGTTACCTTTGAGTAAGTTTTGGTTTTTCTAGGACATTGTGGATGTGGAAAAGCATCTGCCTCTGACTCCAAAGGTTTCATGGTTGAATCCAGCGATAGAAAGTCATTTTTGATAGTTTTGTTATAAGCCTATCCCAAACCTTACCCCTTACCTTAACCATTTGGAGTTAATGCCTAACCTTAAGATTTCGGAGTTAATGCCTAAACTTAACCCTAACCTTAAAATCCGGAGTTAATCCGTAAATTTAACCTTAAACACTTTGAGATTTAATGTTTAGAACAACTTTGAAATTTGACGTTTGAGAAACATGGATGAACGTCTAACTCTGATGTGAGACTGTAAGACCTTGCAGAAATGTTGACACTTGCTGATAGATTTGTGGATCCAGGATCACATGTTGGGATGTGGCTCCCTCTAGTGGTACTTTTCCATATAGACTTACCCACACTCCATGGTTTCGCTAGTGTTTTATGTTAATGTCAGCTCTAAAGACTTATGGCGAGGGCATCAACAATCTCTGCATCATTCAAGTCTGTTGCTTTGTGAGAAGGTGTTAAAGTTCACAGTTAGCCATTGTTATGTAAAAAACAGCTGAAAAGAACACAGAGCATTGCCTTGGCCCCAAATGCAAATGGTATGTCCGGCTTCTAGTGGTGTTTTGCAATATGACATGACTGGAGTCCTGTCTATCTCTAACATGCTGACCAGACCAGTTGCAAAATAAATGAACACATACATGTTATTCAATCATTGCACGCGCGCAAGCATCTGCTTAGCCAGGTGCAAAGCTAAAATCCAGTGATAATCAAACAGAACAGAAAATACAACAACCACTGTTGTAATGTGTGGCAGAAAGAAGCAAACATTATTTTTGTCCCCACCAGTGACTACCCTTTTCCACTTGTGCTCTAACTAGCTATTCCCCTTTCCCTTTCTTTAAATATTCTCATGAATGGTTTTTACATGAAATCTTCGTTATTCCCATCTATGCAAATGGTATGTCCGGCATCTAGTGGTGTTTTGCAGTATGACATGACTGGAGTCCTGTCTATCTCTGTAACATCCTGACCAGACCAGACACGTGGCGTGCGCGAGCGTTGCAAAATAAATGTACACATATATGTTATTCAATCATTGCACTGAGCATCTGCTTAGCCAGGTGCTAAAAGAGAACTTGGTTCTATTTGTGACACTGGACGCGCTGCAAGTCCTGCATCTTCCATCTCCTCATTGGTTTTAAGGAGCATATATCAAATCAAATTTCAAATCAAATTTATTTATAAAGCCCTTCTTACATCAGCTGATATCTCAAAGTGCTGTACAGAAACCCAGCCTAAAACCCCAAACAGCAAGCAATGCAGGTGTAGAAGCACGGTGGCTAGGAACAGCTCCCTAGAAAGGCCAGAACCTAGGAAGAAACCTAGAGAGGAACCAGGCTATGAGGGGTGGCCAGTCCACTTCTGGCTGTGCCGGGTGGAGATTATAACAGAACATGGCCAAGATGCTCAAATGTTCATAGATGACCAGCAGGGTCAAATAAAAATTATCACAGTGGTTGTCGAGGGTGCAACAGGTCAGCACCTCAGGAGTAAACGTCAGTTGGCTTTTCATAGCCGATCATTCAGAGTATCTCTACCGCTCCTGCTGTCTCTAGAGAGTTGAAAACAGCAGATCTGGGACAGGTAGCACGTCCGGTGAACAGGTCAGGGTTCCATAGCCGCAGGCAGAACAGTTGAAACTGGAGCAGCAGCACAGCCAGGTGGACTGGGGACAGCAAGGAGTCATCAGGCAAGGTAGTCCTGAGGCATGGTCCTAGGTCTCAGGTCCTCCGAGAGAGAGAGAGAGAGAGAGAGAGAGAGAGAAAGCGAAAGAGAAAGAGAGAGAGAAAGAAAGACAGAATTAGAGAGAGCATACTTAAATTCACACAGGACACCGGATAAAACAGGAGAAATACTCCAGATATAACAGACTGACCCTAGCTCCCCGACACATTAACTAATGCAGCATAAATACTGGAGGCTGAGACAGGAGAGGTCGGGAGACACTGTGACCCACCCGACGATACCCCCGGACAGGGCCAAACAGGCAGGATATAACCCTACCAACTTTGCCAAAGCACAGCCCCCACACCACTAGAGGGATATCTTCAACCACCAACTTACCATCCTGAAACAAGGCCGAGTGTAGCCCACAAAGATCTCTGCCACGGCACAACCCAAGGAGGGGCACCAACCCAGACAGGAAGATCACGTCAGTGACTCAACCCACTCAAGTGACGCAGCCCTTCACGGGACGGCATGGAAGAGCACCAGTAAGCAAATTGATATAAAACAACCCCACTAAATGTTTTTAAATGCTCACGAATTTCTACAAAATGAGCACAAATTTATATAAAACATGGCTACAAATTATGAAACGAGCTCACAAATTGTAAAACTTCCACAATCTGTAATATACATCCGCTATACTTTTAGTTTTGGATGTTATGATGATATTCCCTGGAGGTCGGGGCCCACAGGGCAGGTGACCTGCGGGCCCATTCGGTAATCTGGCCCAGATAATCAAGTTACATTTTACATTACATTTTACATTTTAGTCATTTAGCAGACGCTCTTATCCAGAGCAACTTACAGTAGTGAATGCATACATTTCATACATTTCATTTCATGCATTTTTTTTTTGTACTGGCCCCCCGTGGGAATCAAACCCACAACCCTGGCGTTACACACACCATGCTGGCGTTGCAAACACCATGCTCTACCAACTGAGCCACAGGGATTGTTGTTACACATCCTCACACTGTCTTGGAGGATAAAACTGAGACTGTAGCCAGCTTCCATTTTACCTAATTTTATTGTCCAACGAATGTTCTCATCGTCCAGTAGTATTGGATGAAAATCCACAATGTTGGTGCCATAGAGGAGCACTGACCAATCTGCCTCCAAAAGAGGACTGCTGGTTTTGAGGATGGTGTGGAGGTCAGTGGTTGATGATCTGAGCACCCCCTGAGATGGTGAGTATGGTTTCAGTAGACCACTATTGAGCTGGTAGATCAGATAGGAGCTTCGAGGAAAGGTCATTTAGTGCTTTGAATGTGGTTCATATTGCCTTATAGTGGATTCAGGACTTGGACAAGGAGTCGATGCAGCTTAAAGATGCATTTACATGGGGGTTTGGATGATAGTGTCAAACTTCTTAGAACGAGTGAAAATATTGGAGTTTGGGGACTGGAGGGGACAATAGTCAAGTTGGGAAATGTGCAAATATTTCGATACAAATATATAGTCAAGTTGGGGATTATTCAGATATTCCTGTTGAAAAAGAGAAAAGAAAGAAAGATATAATCTTACAGTATATGAAATTCATCCCATTGGGCCAAAACGAATTGAATAAACGTTGTTTCCACCTCATTTCAACAACAAAAAAATCTATGTGATGACGGTGAATCAATGTGGAAAACACATATTTTTCACCCAACTTTTAACCAACATTTTTGGTTGATTTCACATTTTGGTTGATTTCCCAAATTTAAATCAAAACTAGACATTGAAATGATGTCTGTGCCCAGTGGGATTGGATTTCTGTAATCATATCAGCTCATTTGTCATACTTCTTCTAATCATCCAGAGAGAATGTACCTTTCTTTTAGGTTAACCTTTGAGATGACCTCCCTCAAGGATTCTCGCTCTTTCCTCAGAGCGAATTTGTCCCACATTTTAGCAAAGTCGCCATTGGTGGCCACGTTTCTCAAGATATTGCGACCATGATGCCTGTGGACAAAGATATTAATATCATCTTAAACGTGCAACATATCAAATAATTTCTCCTGTCTTTGATTAAAAACAGTACTCAATTGATGGCAACCTGAGAAAAAATATCCCATCAAAATAAGACATACATTAGGTAGAATTTGCAAGAGGGTCGAGAGCCGTGCATCCTAAGAAACACAACCCAGCCAAGCCGTACTACTTCTTGACACAAAGCCCGCTTAACCTGGAAGCCAGCTGCACCAATGTGTTGGAGAAAACACCATACACCTGGCGACTGTGTCAGCGTGCATTGATCACCACAGGAGGTCGCTAGTTGGCGATGGGAGAAGAACATCCTTTGGCTTCAGCTAAGCTTTTGGCTTTTTAACTTTCAAATCCACATGAGTGCCTGGACTTGGATTTTCCTATGCCACGTAGCACTTATTTGTGTTTATAATTTTTCCTATTTGTTTTCAATTACTATTCCCCTCCAAGAGAACCTGTGGTTGTTTTGGAATACCTAAAATCCACAATTCAATCCATGACACCCTTTAGCATAGATGCTGTAGACAGCCGACAATATGGCTTTTAAAGGCAATTTCAATTTGTATTCGTGGTAAATGCTGCAGATGTCGACTCAAGAGTAAATTACCTTTACAAGCTGCATTGTCGGCAATCTAGTGCTATAGCGAGCCATGGTTGAATCCCGGCCTATGTTAAGGCCGGCCATTATGTTTAAGCAAGCTACTTTACAGGAGGAACATCCCACCTGACTTCCTGTGCAGGGTCCACAGCCAGTTTACTGACGGCAATCAAGAAACGGTCAGTGAGGTCTTTCTTCCCCGACAGGAGACGAGCCATCCCCATGACCTCAGCCAGTCTCTCCAGGTGCTGAGCAGTGCAGCTCCTCACCGCAGCGTTACGGTGGCTGAGGAAGGAAAAACAGAGCACATCAGTTACATGTCATAGAGATACATGAGTTAGGAGACGAATGATAATGGATTGTATTAATAAAATCTCATCGATGGATCAAAATGTTCGGTTAGACTTTATATTAAAGTCCCTTAATATACCATTTAAAAACTGTTTGTGAAGAGTTTAATTACCATTTATTAATCATTATTCCTACATTTGTAAATGTCAATAAGAAATCTATAAATTGTTATTTACACATTTATAAACGCTATTTTAAATGATTTGTTCATGATTTATCAGATAATAAATAAGGTATTTGATCATAGTATGTTCACAATTTGTAAATTATTAATAATATACTACTAATGTACTATAAACCAGTTATAAAGGAGTTATTGTCAAGGCATTTGTTAATGGTTGATTAATGGTTTGACTCACCATTTATATACATATTTATAAATGTATTTAAATTCCAGCCCAGGCACAATTTTGATTTTGGTCACTAGATACCAGCAGTGTCAGTGCAAGGTCTTAGACTGATCCAAAGAACCATTGTATATCTGTTCAAAGTGTTGTATCAAGACTGCCCAAATGTGCCTAATTGGTTTATCAATACATTGTGCACTCTTCTCAAACAAATAGATTGATATTCTTTCACTGTAATACCTACTTTAAATTGGACAGTGCAGTTAAATTAACAAGAATTTAAGCTTTCTGCCCATATATGTCCTGGGAAATGTTTTTGTTACTTACAACTTCATGCTAATCACATTTGCCTACATTAGCTCAACCGTCCCGCAGGGGGGAGACACTGATCCCGTAGAGGTTTAATATCATAGTGTTTCTTAAGACCTGCCTAAATGAAAACATGTGAATATTTGTGATGGTGTATATTAACTTGATTGACTTTGTAGTGTGGTAGTATTTGATATATAACTATTTAAACGTTAAAATGTTTATCTTTTACGCTATAAAGATACTTAAAATATTCACGCAAGCATTAGGCAATGAGTTGACATTGACTAGCAAGAATTGGACTGAGAGTGGAAAGGTATTTAACATTATGAAATCATATACAAGGCATTAACAAACATTACAATGCAATACCTTATGCATGATCAGAGAGGGAGAGAAGTCATAGCCTGAAAGGCCATGCCCCAAGAGTCGCTGGGGTGGAGAGAGAGAGAGCGTATCTCACTAGCACAGGTCAGGAACAAAGAAAAAGAGAGAGACAATGAATCTAAGACTATTGTAAAAGCCTCTGAGTTGTTAGAATAAAACAATGTGAGTTGTCAACCAATATGCTACTATAAAAGTGAACTTCCAATCAGATATCAGACCTACAGATGTAAATACAACTGAAACTCTGCTACCCAGAGTGGTGATGAGGGGGTTGGCGAGATAATTGAAATTATAAACCGGGTGGTTCGAGCCCTGAATGCTGATTGGCTGAAAGCTGTGGCGTATAACCTACCATTTGGTTTTGAAATATTGAAACCAAACCATATGATTTGAATGAAGTATTTAAGTAAACAACAGGAAAAGGTGACTGTAAGAAGCACTCATAATTTCAAATAGGCTACATGTCGTATTAAACTGCATATAAACACTCTAAATAGGTCAGGAGTCAGACATGTAGCCTAATACGAAATGTATTTGTAGTAGAGTTAAAATGGTTATTCCATCAAACTTCAAATAATTAGAATAGTACACAACGCAGAACAGAACAACCAGGTTGAGAGCCAAAGCCCGCGAACAGGAATATTCCAAGTTCAGACAGAAGGGGGGAGTCAGATCGCTTTGATCGCCAGGAACTTTACTTTTGGTGTCTATTTTTAATTGTTGCGCTACTGGTGCTGCCTGTTGATGTTAGGTGGGCAGTTACAGTACCTGAATGATGTTAACATCTTCGGGTTTTGTTTCATTAAATATATTTTATTTCATCTGGGTGCATGCGTCACCTACTAACACCCTGGTACTACCCGTAGCTGCCGTTCTCCTCAGTCCGAGAAAACACAGAGAAAGGTGTGTCTTGCAGATTACTCCTTTGTAGAAGTCCATAACGTGAAATAAATAAAACATCCCAAGGTTAATGCTGTAGAAATTGTTATAAGGGAATGTGAGACTATAGAAACATGTAACTTTCAGAGTTGTATTGTTGTTATTAAGATAGTTTACAGAGTGCTAAAAGTGCTGCTGTTGCTAGCTAGCATGCCTTTCTGTGATGCAGACGGTTAGCTGAGCTGGTGCGGGCGTTGCATTATGGGAGATGTAGTTTGGTCCTCTAAGGTCTGAATGGGATAGAGGCGATTTCACGTTGTAACTTGTAACTTGTTTGTGCTGTTTTTTGTAAATGAGTTGTTGTATTTTGGTACTGTCAACACTATGGCGCACGCGCGCAGCCAGTTTGGGTTCCGTGTAAGCTCAGCATTTAAACAACATTTTGTTGTATTAAATCGTTATAGTCTATAAATTGCACATACATGCTGATTGACTTAGAATTAAATACAAATTAAATGAAAAATGCCTCATTAGGCTCAGTCTACAGTGCCTTTGAATTCATTTTTAGAAACAGTCTGTAGCTTCAGGCTCATGTGATTGTGCCTGGAGAGCAGGCCAGCCGCAGAGAATACGCTCTCAGCTCTTGCAGAGCCACTTGGGATGCTAAACACCGTTTGGGCCACTAATGCCAGGCTGGGCAGGGATGCATAGTTATTTTTATTTTGTTCTGTAGGTAGGCCTAAAGGATTTTAGTTGAAATATCCCTATGAAAACAGAACGCTCCTTGAAAGAGGTAATAGAGTTAACATGCCCTCAATGATGGCCTAATGTATAGATAATAGAAGGAAAATTAACTTTTTAGAGATTATTTTTTGTTCATAAATAATGTGCTAAAATGACACACTTAGCTAGCTACCCACCTCGTTCCTTTCTGTTAGCATGTACACGTAGTAAGTACATGCTTTCGGGATACCTGTCTTTTCATTCTTTAGTTGTGGACACTACATAACCGCACTCCCTCTCTTGCTCTTGGTCCTCCTCATCTTTGTAAGTCACATTGATTTTTCACCTGTGTGTTTTATCAGCTTCTTTATGAAGATATTTAGAATATTAGATGACAGTAGCTAAAGCAAGGTGCTATAGCAGCACACAAGTAGACTACAAATGCATGCTGGGCCGGGCATGCCCTGAGCTTGTAAAATGAGTGGAGCACTACTGGAGCGAAATTGGACTTACAGTAGTGAATGCATACATTTCATTAAAAAAAATTCCCCCCGTACTTATTTACCACCTTATTTACCATAATGAAAACATTATAAAACTGCCAATTGAGGTGCTAAAGGAGAAGTTAAGTGATTTCTGTTATTTTATTAGCTAGAATGAACAATTTTAGAGTGAAAATTAAATTTATTTTTATTGGGACGACAACCCTCTCTGGGGGTTTGGGGATGGGGGGGAAGACTTTGTAGGTGCGGCTTCCGGGAAAATGTTCGGTCCTCAATGTTCCGGTATGAAACACAGCGTTTTACTTCCTGTAGTTCCAGCTCTCACATGAAGCCAGTTAGTTCTCTGCTGGTAGACATGTCCTGATTAAAACACACGCAACAAAAAAAAACAAAAAAACTATGACTTCGTCTGTAAACGGAAGAGTATTGGATGAAGATATGGATAATCAAATTGTACAGGTTGGTAGAACAAAACCAGTGTAACGTTAGTAAAACTAGCTTAGCTACTGTTCGCTGTCTACCTGGTGTTAGCTTGTTAGCTTAGCTACTGTTAGCTTGTTAGCTTAGCTACTGTTAGCTGTCTACCCGGTGTTAGCTTGTTAGCTTAGCTACTGTTAGCTGTATACCCGGTGTTAGCTTGGTAGCTTAGCTACTGTTAGCTGTCTACCCGGTGTTAGCTTGTTAGCTTAGCTAACGTTAGCTGTCTACCCGGTGTTAGCTTGTTAGCTTAGCTAACGTTAGCCTTACTCTGGCGCTGTCTTGTCAGCGAACAAGTTAAGAACAAATTATTATTTACAATGACGGTCTACACCGGCCAAAACCCGGACTCCTAATCACGGCCGGATGTGATGCAGCCTGGACCCGAATTAGGGACGACAGTGACGTCTCCAGCACTGAGATGCAGTGCCTTAGACCGCTGAACCAGGGTCTGTAGTGACGCCTTCAGCCTCTGAACCAGGGTCTGTAGTGACGTCTCCAGCCGCTGAACCAGGGTCTGTAGTGACGCCTCCAGCCGCTGAACCAGGGTCTGTAGTGACGCCTCCAGCACTGAGATGCAGTGCCATAGACCGCTGAACCAGGGTCTGTAGTGACGCCTCCAGCCGCTGAACCAGGGTCAGTAGTGACGCCTCCAGCCGCTGAACCAGGGTCTGTAGTGACGCCTCCAGTGCCTTAAACCGCTGAACCAGGGTCTGTAGTGACGCCTCCAGCCGCTGAACCAGGGTCTGTAGTGACGCCTCCAGCCGCTGAACCAGGGTCTGTAGTGACGCCTCCAGCCGCTGAACCAGGGTCTGTAGTGACGCCTCCAGCCGCTGAACCAGGGTCTGTAGTGACGCCTCCAGACGCTGCGCCTCATGGGAGCCTTGAATCAGGGATTTAAATTCTCCATGTTTAGACGACTGTAGACTGACCCTAGAGGGACGACTGTAGACTGACCCCTAGAGGGACGACTGTAGACTGACCCTAGAGGGACGACTGTAGACTGACCCCTAGAGGGACGACTGTAGACTGACCCCTAGAGGGACGACTGTAGACTGACCCCTAGAGGGACGACTGTAGACTGACCCCTAGAGGGACGACTGTAGACTGACCCCTAGAGGGACGACTGTAGACTGACCCCTAGAGGGACGACTGTAGACTGACCCCTAGAGGGACGACTGTAGACTGACCCCTAGAGGGACGACTGTAGACTGACCCCTGGAAGGACGGCTAGTTTAGATTGACCCCTGGAAGGACGGCTCGTTTAGATTGACCCCTGGAAGGACGGCTAGTTTAGATTGACCCCTGGAAGGACGGCTAGTTTAGATTGACCCCTGGAAGGACGGCTAGTTTAGATTGACCCCTGGAAGGACGGCTAGTTTAGATTGACCCCTGGAAGTACGGCTAGTTTAGATTGACCCCTGGAAGGACGGCTTTTAGACAATACCCAGCAATACAGCTCTCTGTGTAGAGAGCCTTCCCTGTAGCTCAGTTGGTAGAGCATGGTGTTTGCAACGCCAGGGTTGTGGGTTCGATTCCCACGGGGGACCAGCACAGAAAAAAAAAATGTATGAAATGTATGCATTCACTACTGTAAGTCGCTCTGGATAAGAGTGTCTGCTAAATGACTAAAATGTAAAATGTGAATGTAGATTGAAGGTGTGCCTGATTTCTGGATTGCAGTTCTGTCAATTTTGTTTACCGTTGGTGGAGGGAGTCCTCTAACCGGTCTCTCTCTCTCTCTTTTGTCTCTCTCTCTTTGTCTCTCTCTCTGTCTCTCTCTCTCTGTCTTTCTCTCTCTCTGTCTTTCTGTCTCTCTCTGTCTCTCTCTGTCTCTCTCTCTCTCTCTCTGTCTCTCTCCTTCTTCTGAAAAACAGAACTCCTCTCCTCTTCGTTCCATCTTTCTCTCTCAATCGCACCGTCGTCTCTCCGTCTCTGCTCTCTCGTCTCGCTCTCCTGTCTCTGTCTCTTCCCTCTCTTGTCTCTCAAAAAAAGAAACGTCATTCCTCTCTCTCTGTCTCTTCTCTCTCCCCTACTCCTCTCTACCTCCTCACATCTCATCTTCCATCTCACACTCTCGCTCTATATCTCTGTCCCTCGATCTGTCTCTAGTCCTATCGTCTCCTCTCCTCCCCATCCTCTCTCTCTGTCTCTCTCTCTGAGTCATCTCTCTCTGTCCTCTCTCTCTCGCTGTCTCATCTCTCTCCTGTCTC
>NC_042994.1:22143216-22185716 GCF_901001165.1 Salmo trutta
CCTCTCTCTCGGTCGGCTTTCTATCATCAGCGTGCTAGGAAGCAGGTTTGCACAGTTGCCCGCGGTAACACTGTTGCCGTCGGCAATTCGATAATACTAGTAGCCGTATTCAAAGAAGAATCAAGGCCTCACTTGTATTCTTCCACTACTTATTCTCTGTTCACCTGAATACGTTCTCCTTCCGCAGTTTGTTATGAATACTCAAACACTGAATACCACTATCTTTAAAGTTGATCATTTATTTCTACTTTTAAAGTTGATACTTTTCATTGTCAGTGATCTGGTAGTAGAGACAGGATAGAGGACTCTACATGAGACAACCAAACAGACTGTCTGTCCACAGCCCTGGTCCTTCCTCCTATGTTCCTTGTTTATATTACTGGTGAGGTGTGATGTTCTTGTTGTGATTTTACATTTCAGCAGGCACTCTTATCCAGAACGACTTCCACGAGCAATTAGGGTAAAGTGACTTGCTCAAGGGCACGTCGTCAGATCTTTGACCTTGTCAGCTAGGGGATTCAAATCAGTGACCTTTCGGTTACGGGCCCAACGTTCTTAACCACCAGGCTACCTACCACCTAGATGTGTTCTGCTCTTGTTCCTACTGTAATGTGTTCTGATCTTGTTCCTACTGTAATGTGTTCTGCTCTTGTTCCTACTGTAATGTGTTCTGCTCTTGTTCCTACTGTAATGTGTTCTGCTCTTGTTCCTACTGTAATGTGTTCTGATCTTGTTCCTACTGTAATGTGTTCTGCTCTTGTTCCTACTGTAATGTGTTCTGCTCTTGTTCCTACTGTAATGTGTTCTGCTCTTGTTCCTACTGTAATGTGTGCTGCTGTACTTCTTTGTGTCATTTCGGCAAGTAAATGGTCCTTTAGTCAAATGCAAATCATTTTATAACGTTTTTCTGGATTTTTTGGTTGTTATTCTGTCTCTCACTGTTCAAATAAACCTACCATTAAAATTATAGACTGATAATTTCTTTGTCAGTGGGCAAACGTACAAAATCAGCAGGGGATCAAATACTTTTTTCCCTCACTGTACTGGAGGAGAAGTGCTGGTGGAAAAGTACTGGAGGAGAGGTACAGGAGGAAAAGTACTGGAGGAGTGGTTTGGGAAACACTACTCTATCACTACTGTTAATGTCATGGTGTTGTTGTGTGTTTCTGTCTTCAGAGAAAACCCTGACAGGACCTTCTACTGGTTCTTTGAAGCATCTTGTCCAATCGCAAGAGACAAAGGTGAGTTTTTAGACACGGACACACGGACACGCACGCACGCACACACACACACACACACACACACACACACACACACACACACACACACACACACAGTTGAAGTCGGAAGTTTACATACACCTTAGCCAAATACATTTAAACTACATTTTTCACAATTCCTGACAATTAATCAAAGTAAAAATTCCCTGTTGTAGGTCAGTTAGGATCACCACTTTATTTTAAGAATGTGAAATGTCAGAATAATAGTAGAGAGAATAATTAATTTCAGCTTTTATTTCTTTCATGACATTCCTAGGGTGTCAGAAGTTTACATACACTCAATTAGTATTTGGTAGCATTGCCTTTAAATTGTTTCACTTGGGTCAAACGTTTCGGGTAGCCTTCCACAAGTTTCCCAAAATAAGTTGGGTGAGATTTGGCCCATTCCTCCTGACAGACCTGGTGTAACTGAGTCAGGTTTGTAGGCCTCCTTGCTCGCACACACATTTTCTGTTCTGCCCACAAATGTTCCATAAGATGAGGTCAGGGCTTTGTGATGGCCACTCCAATACCTTGACTTTGTTGTCCTTAAGCCATTTTGCCACAACTTTGGAAGTGTGCTTGGGGTCATTGTCCATTTGGAAGACCCATTTGCGACCAAGCTTTAACTTCCTGACTGATGTCTTGAGATATTGTTTCAATATATCCACATCATTTTCCTACCTCATGATTTCCTCTATTTTGTGAAGTGCACCAGTCCCTCCTGCAGCAAAGCACCCCCACAATATGATGCTGCCACCCCCGTGCTTCACGGTTGGGATGGTGTTCTTCGGCTTGCAAGCCTCCCCCTTTTTCCTCCAAATATAATGATGGTCTTTATGTCCAAACAGTTCTATTTTTGTTACATCAGACCAGAGGACATTTCTCAAAAAAATACGATCTTTGTCCCCATGTGCAGTTTCAAACCGTAGTCTGGCTTTTTCAATGGCGGTTTTGGAGCAGTGGCTTCTTCCTTGCTGAGCGGCCTTTCAGGTTATGTCAATATAGGACTCGTTTTTCTGTGGATATAGAAACTTTTGTACCTGTTTCCTCCAGCATCTTCACAAGGTCCTTTGCTGTTGTTCTGGGATTGATTTGCACTTTTCGCACCAAAGTCTCTAGGAGACAGAATGTGTCTCCTTCTTGAGCGGTATGATGGCTGCGTGGTCCCATGGTGTTTATACTTGCGTACTATTGTTTGCACAGATGAACGTGGTACCTTCAGGCGTTTGGAAATTGCTTTGAGTTTGAAGGTAGGCCTTGAAATACATCCACAGGTACACCTCTAATTGACTCAAATTATGTCAATTAGCCTATCAGAAGCTTCTAAAGCCATGACATAATTTTTGGGAATTTTCCAAGCTGTTTAAAGGGACAGTCAACTTGGTGTATGTAAACTTCTAACCCACTGGAATTGTGATACAGTGAATTATAAGTTAAATAATCTGTCTGTAAATAATTGTTGTAAAAATGACTTGTGTCATGCACAAAGTAGATGTCCTAACCGACTTGCCAAAACTATAGTTTGTTAACAAGAAATTTGTGGAGTGGTTGAAAAACTAGTTTAAATGACTCCAACCTAAGTGTATGTAAACTTCCAACTTCAATTGTACACACACACACACACACACACTCATTTCTGGTGTAGGTAAGAATCTCGCAAACTTCCTGTCATGTGACCCACCCAGAAAACCACAGCAGCCTGCCTGGTTACCATGGATATGGGCTGAGACCGACATACCCAGCGACAGACAGACAGACAGACAGACAGACAGACAGACAGACAGACAGACAGACAGACAGACAGACAGACAGACAGACAGACAGACAGACAGACAGACAGACAGACAGACAGACAGACAGACAGAGAGAACCACCAATAGGACAGGACCTCAGCAGATAGGACATTAGTCAAACTGAAAGTGAGGGGGTGTGGTGGACCGTGTTCTTCAATTAAAAGCATGACATGAGTTTGGTGTTTGTAGTTGTACGTGTGTGTGTGTGTGTGTGTGTGTGTGTGTGTGTGTGTGTGTGTGTGTGTGTGTGTGTGTGTGTGTGTGTGTGTGTGTGTGTGTGTGTTTATTCATCCTGTCTCTCATTTTGTCCTGTGTAGATCCTGATGTGTTGTTTCAGTATCCTGAAGACTTCAGTGATGAGGTAGAGACACCAGTCTTCCACACACACACACACACACACACACACACACAAACACACACACACACACACACAGGTACCTGTGCATACAAATGCAGTACAGATTCCTCCGTGTCTAACTTCATATACATTTCAAATATTTTGTCTGTTCATAATGCGTGTGCGTGTGTGTGTGTGTGTGTGTGTGTGTGTGTGTGTGTGTGTGTGTGTGTGTGTGTGTGTGTGTGTGTGTGTGTGTCCAGGAATCCCGCCAGACCCTACCAAGGTTCTGCTTTCCCTATGACATAGAGAGGTAAGTGATAATATGTTCTTACTGTGGCAAGAGATGATGGACACATAGAGAGAGAGAGATTATGAACATACAGAGAGAAAGAGATGATGGAGACATAGAGAGAAAGAGATTATGAACATACAGAGAGAGAGAGATTATGGAGACATAGAGAGAAAGAGATTATGAACATACAGAGAGAGAGAGATTATGGAGACATAGAGAGAGAGATTATGGACACAGAGAGAGAGAGATTATGGACACAGAGAGAGAGAGATTATGGACACATAGAGAGAGAGAGATTATGGACACATAGAGAGAGAGATTATGGACACATAGAGAGAGAGATTATGAACACACAGAGAGAGAAAGATTATGGAGACATAGAGAGAAAGAGATTATGAACATACAGAGAGAGAGAGAGATTATGGACACAGAGAGAGAAAGATTATGAACATACAGAGAGAGAGATTATGGAGACATAGAGAGAGAGATTATGGAGACAGAGAGAGAGAGATTATGGACACATAGAGAGAGAGAGATTATGGACACACAGAGAGAGAGATTATGTACACATAGTGAGAGAGCGATTTTCATCTGTCCTTATTCCCTCCCTCCCTCCCTTTCCCCTCCATCCATCCCTCCTCCTCCCCCTCCCTTCTCTCCCTCCCTCCCTCTGTTCATCCTTTTCTTCCTCACTTCATCCACCCTTCCCTCCTCCTCCTCCCTCCTCCTTCCTCCACCTCCTCCGCCCTCCTCCTCCTCCCTCCTCCTCCTCCTCCCTCCTCCTCCTTCTCCTCCACCCTCCTCCCTCCTCCTCCCCTCCCTCTTCCTTCTCCCTTCTCCTCCTCCTCCTCCTCCCTCCTCCCACTCCCTCCCCCTCCTCCTCCCCCCTTGCCCCTCCTCCCTCCTACTCCTCCTTCCTTCCTTCTTCTCCTCCTCCCTCCTCCTCCTTCCTCCCCCTCCTCCTCCCTCCTCCTCCTCTCCCTCCTACTCCTCCCTCCTCCCTCCTCCTCCTCCCTCCTCCTCCTCCTCCTCCCCCTCCACACTCCTCCCTCTTTCTTCTCCTCCTCCTCCTCCCTCCTCCTCCTCTCCCTCCTCCTCCTCCCTCCTCCTCACCCTCCTCCTCCCTCCCCCTCCCTCCTCCCTCCTCCTCCCTCCTTCTTCTCCTCCTCCCTCCTCTTCCTCCTCCTCTTCCTCCATCAGAGTGAGAGATGTGGTAGCAGTGCAACACTTCACCTTTGTGTTGACTGACTTGGAGGGATGCCAACGCTTCGGCTTCTGTCGCCTCACCAGCAGCTCACACACCTGCCTCTGTATGCTTAGGTAAGAGAGAGAGTGTGTGTGTGTGTGTGTGTGTGTGTGTGTGTGTGTGTGTGTGTGTGTGTGTGTGTGTGTGTGTGTGTGTGTGTGTGTGTTTGTGTGTTCATTACTGTATTTAGTGACAACATTAACCATATACTACTGTCATAATATGTGTAATTGTGTGTTGTAGCTACCTACCTTGGTTTGAGGTGTTTTACAAACTTCTGAACAACCTGGCTGACTATCTGACCAAGGGACAGGTGAGTCTCTTAATAACCTGGCTGACTATCTGACCAAGGGACAGGTGAGTCTCTTAATAACCTGGCTGACTATCTGACCAAGGGTCAGGTGGGTCTCTCAATAACCTGGCTGAGTGTCTGTGGGTTTCATCCCCTCCCTCCCTCGTACTTGATTGATAAATGAATGTCACTGTCTGAAGAGAGTTGGGCCAATAACCGAAAGGTTGCTGGTTCAAATCCCCTGGCCGACAAGGTGAAAAATCTGTCGATGTGGCCTTGAACAAGGCACTTAACCCTAATTTTCTCCAGGGGCGCAGCACTACTATTACGGAGCCTGTAAAACATGTCACTGCACCTACCTGGTGTGTGAAAAATAAAACATCTTAATTGTTTTCATGGGATGAGTTTGACACCCCTGCTTTATACTGGACTGTATTGTGTCTACAGTTCTTTACAGTCAAGTTCCTTCACACATTTTCCTGGCTTTTATTTGTCAATTGAATTAGTATTTCATTAGTATTGAATTAGTATTTCATAATTAGTATTTCATAAGCATTTAATTAGTATTTCATAAGTATTTCATTAGTATTTCAAAAGTATTTCATAAGTATTTCATTAGTATTTCAAAAGTATTTCATGAGTATCGCTTGCTTCTCAACAGACCAATGAGATGCGAGAACTGCTGGCCGCCCTCTACACACATCCCCTGCCATTGGCTGTCGGCTCTGTCACTCTGCAGCTGGTAAGCCTCAACTAGTCTATTCATCACAACTTAGTATTTTGTCCCATCAATTCTAATTCCAATTGGAAATTCCAATTCCAAACCATTATATAGGAAACACAATCATATTACATTACGCGGTTGTCATTTAAAATGTTTTCTGTGTTGTAGTGTATCATGTGGATTTGTTATTAGATAGAAGGGTTTTCTGGGCTGTGTGGTAGTGTGTTGTGTTTCTCTCTGAGGGAGAGAAGCTATTGGTCAGGACAGAGATGCCCCGCCCTGCTGGACATGCCCCCCTCACCCCAGGGAAGGGGCAGGAAGGGGTGAGTCCTGGAAACCTGCTAGGTCTGGACTAATACCTGGAACCTAAAACCTGGTCTGTTTTAACACCTAGAACCTAAAGCCTGGTCTGGACTAACACTTAGAACCTACAACCTGGTCTGTTATAACACCTGGAACCTAAAGCCTGGTCTGGACTAACACCTAGAACCTAAAGCCTGGTCTGGACTAACACCTAGAACCTAAAGCCTGGTCTGGACTAACACTTAGAACCTACAACCTGGTCTGTTATAACACCTGGAACCTAAAGCCTGGTCTGGACTAACACCTAGAACCTAAAAATTGGTCTGGACTAACACCTGGAACCTACAACCTGGTCTGGACTAACACCTAGAACCTAAAACCTGGTCTGGACTAACACTTAGAACCTAAAACCTGTTCTGTTCTGACTCATAAAACCTTCAACCTGGTCTGGACTAACACCCACTAGAACCTTAAAACTGGTCTGCTGCACTAACACCTATAACCTAAAACCTGGTCTGGATTAACACCTAGAACCTAAAACCTGGTCTGGATTAACACCTATAACCTATAACCTGGTCTGGATTAACACCTATAACCTATAACCTGGTCTGGATTAACACCTAGAACCTAAAACCTGGTCTGGATTAACACCTATAACCTAAAACCTGGTCTGGATTAACACCTATAACCTATAACCTGGTCTGGATTAACACCTATAACCTATAACCTGGTCTGGATTAACACCTATAACCTAAAACCTGGTCTGGATTAACACCTATCACCTATAACCTGGTCTGGATTAACACCTATAACCTATAACCTGGTCTGGATTAACACCTATAACCTATAACCTGATCTACTACTAAACCAAGACATAGTTAACACCTAAAACTAGACTAATCAAAAATCTAAATCACCTGGACACTCGGTGAACCCTGGTTCTCTCAAAATCATCTCTCAGAACCAGACCTGATAACAGGATCATGATGGGTCTACCAGTACTAACATACACCCAGATGTTGTTCTTTCTGACTAGGACTGCACCTCAAATGGCATCCTATTCCCTGCATAGAGCCCTATGCGCCATGGTCAAAAATAGTGCACTTATGGAATAGGGTGCCATTTGGGATGGAAACTACCTGCTACTTGTTCCCTTCTTCCCCAGGTCCCGTACTTCATCGCGCCAGACCCCAGAGGGCTCCCTTCCATCCCTGAAAGTGTGAGTCTGCTGTCAATGTAATACACTAACCCTGACCCTAACCCTAACCCTAACCCTGACCCTGACCCTGACCCTGATCCTGACCCTGACCCTAACCCTAACCCTGACCCTGATCCTGACCCTAACCCTAACCCTGACCCTGACCCTGACCCTAACCCTGATCCTGATCCTGACCCTAACCCTAACCCTAACCCTGACCCTGACCCTAACCCTGATCCTGACCCTAACCCTAACCCTGACCCTGACCCTAACCCTGATCCTGATCCTGATCCTAACCCTGATCCTGACCCTAACCCTGATGTATTCACCACACTGGGTCGTACAGATGGTAGATGTATTCACCACACTGGGTCGTACAGATGGTAGATGTATTCACTACACTGGGTCGTACAGATGGTAGATGTATTCACTACACTGGGTCATACAGATGTTAGATGTATTCACCACACTGGGTCGTACAGATGGTAGATGTATTCACCACACTGGGTCGTACAGATGTTAGATGTATTCACTACACTGGGTCGTACAGATGTTAGATGTATTCACTACACTGGGTCGTACAGATGGTAGATGTATTCACCACACTGGGTCGTACAGATGGTAGATGTATTCACCACACTGGGTCGTACAGATGGTAGATGTATTCACCACACTGGGTCATACAGATGGTAGATGTATTCACCACACTGGGTCATACAGATGGTAGATGTATTCACCACACTGGGTCGTACAGATGTTAGATGTATTCACCACACTGGGTCATACAGATGTTAGATGTATTCACCACACTGGGTCGTACAGATGGTAGATGTATTCACCACACTGGGTCGTACAGATGGTAGATGTATTCACCACACTGGGTCGTACAGATGGTAGATGTATTCACCACACTGGGTCGTACAGATGGTAGATGTATTCACCACACTGGGTCGTACAGATGGTAGATGTATTCACTACACTGGGTCATACAGATGTTAGATGTATTCACCACACTGGGTCGTACAGATGGTAGATGTATTCACCACACTGGGTCGTACAGATGGTAGATGTATTCACCACACTGGGTCGTATAGATGGTAGATGTATTCACCACACTGGGTCGTACAGATGTTAGATGTATTCACCACACTGGGTCATACAGCTGCAAAGACAAGATATGAGGTCACAATCACATATATTTACAACCTCTGACTAACCACCCGCCCCCCCCTCTTCCCAAACAGACCCCCCTCCTGTGTCGAAAAACAATTAATTGTTAGATAGGTGGTGTTATTGTCCCAGCTTGAGTCCAGAACCTTTGCTTCTCCTCCACCCACCTCCCTGTCTTCTTTATCAGTCAGGAGAGGCTTTGAGACTAGGGAGTGCACAGTCCTGCAGCCTGCTACAGTCTACTTCTTTATCAGCCAGGAGAGGCTTTGACACTAGGGAGTGCACAGTCTGGCAGCCTGCTACAGTCTACTAGATAATTATCCTTCTCAGACAGAAAGAGCTATTTCTGAGAATAAGCAATATACAATTATAAACATACTAAAACATGCTCAAGGCAATTAGTCCGTTTCCAACGATAGTATATACATCTCATAGATGACCACTGTCTTGACATTGATTATACTATACATCTCATAGATGACCAGTGTCTTAACATTGGTTATACTATACATCTCATAGATGACCAGTGTCTTAACATTGATTATACTATACATCTCATAGATAACCACTGTCTTAACATTGACAGAGAGATCGTTACGGGAAGATAAGACATTATAAAGTGTCCATGGTTACGACAGGTCTTACATTACAGCGGTACCTGAATGCTTTAAGAAAAGTGGTACCTATTTTTTTTTATACTGTGTGTGTGTGTGTGTGTGTGTGTGTGTGTGTGTGTGTGTGTGTGTGTGTGTGTGTGTGTGTGCTACAGAGGAACCTGACAGAGTTGGTGGTAGCAGTAGATGTGTCTAACCTCCTCCAGCTCTATGCCAGCATGTTGTTTGAGAGACGCATCCTCATCCTCTCCAGCAAACTCAGCACAGTGAGGACACACACACACTATACCTCAACAACTCACAAAACTTCATTCTCAAAAGTTGCTTTCCGTAATTTCTAACAGAAATGTATGCTGTTCTGATTGGTCTCTCTCTCTCCCTCCCTCCCTCCCTCCCTCCCTCCCTCTCTCTCCCTCCCTCCCTCCCTCCCTCCCTCCCTCCCTCCCTCCCTCCCTCCCTCCCTCCCTCTCTCCCTCTCTCCCTCCCTCTCTCTCCCTCTCCCTCCCTCCCTCCCTCCCTCCCTCTCTCTCCCTCCCTCTCCCTCCCTCCCTCTCTCCCTCTCTCCCTCCCTCCCTCTCTCCCTCTCTCCCTCCCTCCCTCCCTCCCTCCCTCCCTCCGCTCCAGTTGACAGCGTGTGTTCATGCCCTCAGTGCTGTGCTCTACCCCATGTACTGGCAACACATCTTCATACCTGTCCTGCCCCCACACCTACTGGACTACTGCTGGTCAGAGAGAGAGACAACACACACACACACACACACACACACACACACACACACTGAAATTTATATATTAAAGCACTCGATCTCTCTCTGTCTCTCTCTCTCTCTCTCTCTCACTCTCTCTGTCTCTCTGTCTCTCAGTGCTCCGATGCCCTTCCTCATAGGAGTCCACTCCAGTCTGACAGAGGTACAGTAACTACAGCATCTCCATGGTTTCCATAAGGATCTAATGGTATTTCCTCCCTCTGACAAGCAGACAGGACCTGCAGGGCAGTATGAATCATACAGTATACTATGAGACCACATCGGAAAATAACTGACTGATGGACAGACGGATTGACGGACAGACTGTTTTTGTGATTGATCGATTGACTGATTGATGGACTTACTAATTGACTGATTGATTAGTTGATTGGTTGGTTTGTTGACTGACTGATTGATTGATTGATTAGTTGATTGGTTGGTTTGTTGACTGACTGATTGATTAGTTGATTGGTTGGTTTGTTGACTGACTGATTGAATAGTTGACTGATTGATGTATTGATTGATGTATTGATGTATTGATCGATGTATTGATGTGTTGACGTATTGACGTATTGAAGTATTGATGTATTGACGTATTGATGTATTGACGTATTGATGTATTGATGTGTTGACGTATTGACGTGTTGATGTATTGATGTATTGACGTATTGACATGTTGACGTATTGATGTATTGACGTATTGACGTATTGAAGTATTGATGTGTTGACGTATCGACGTATTGACGTATTGAAGTATTGATGTATTGATGTATTGATGTGTTGACGTATTGACGTGTTGATGTATTGATGTATTGACGTATTGACATGTTGACGTATTGATGTATTGACGTATTGATGTATTGACGTATTGATGTATTGATGTATTGATGTATTGATTGACATATTGCTGTATTGATGTATTGATCCAGAGAGTGAGAAGCCGGGGGTTAGAGGATGTGGTGATTCTGAATGTAGACACCAACACTATAGAGGCTCCCTTCGATGACCTGAAGAAGATACCAGCAGATGTGGTAATGTGAATGTCTGTGTGTGTGTGTGTGTGTGTGTGTGTGTGTGTGTGTGTGTGTGTGTGTGTGTGTGTTGGTGTGTGTGTGTGTTTGCATGCCTGCTTTCACGCATCCGTGCGTTTGAGCAAGTAAGCAAGTTTAGATGTGTGTGTAACTTGCATGTGGACTTGTGTGTGTGTGTCTGTGTAACAATGTGTGTGTGTGTGTGTGTGTCTGTGTAACAACGTGTGTGTGTGTGTGTGTCTGTGTGTGTGTGTGTGTGTGTGTGTGTGTGTACCAGGTATCAGGTCTGAAGTTGTCTCTGAAACGTCAGGCAGCGTCAGCAGGTGTGGGCGTGGCCAAGGCCTTCCTCAGGGCTCAGGCTCTGCTGTTTGGAGGATATGGAGACGCTCTGAAGGGAAACACGGTTAGAACAATAATACTCTGGAATACTCTGGGAACACGGTTAGAACAATAATACTCTGGAATACTCTGGGAACACGGTTAGAACAATAATATACTGGAATACTCTGGGAACACGGTTAGAACAATAATACTCTGGAATACTCTGGGAACACGGTTAGAACAATAATATACTGGAATACTCTGGGAACACGGTTAGAACAATAATACTCTGGAATACTCTGGGAACACGGTTAGAACAATAATACTCTGGAATACTCTGGGAACACGGTTAGAACAATAATATACTGGAATACTCTGGGAACACGGTTAGAACAATAATACTCTGGAATACTCTGGGAACACGGTTAGAACAATAATATACTGGAATACTGTGGGAACACGGTTAGAACAATAATACTCTGGAAACACAGTTAGAACGGTAATACTCTGGAAACACAGTTAGAACAATAATACTCTGGAATGCTCTGGGAACACAGTTAGAACAATAATACTCTGGAATGCTCTGGGAACACAGTTAGAACAATTATACTCTGGAATACTCTGGGAACACAGTTAGAACAATTATACTCTGGAATGCTCTGGGAACTCAGAACAATAATACTCTGGAATTCTCTGGGAACACGGTTTGAACGATAATACTCTGGAATACTCTGGGAAAATGGTTAGAACAATAATACTCTGGAATACTCTGGGAACTCAGAACAATAATACTCTGGAATACTCTGGGAACCCGGTTTGAGCGATAATACTCTGGAATACTTTTGTAACTCAGTTAGAACGGTAATACTCTGGAATACTCCGGGAACACGGTTAGAACAATAATATTCTGGAATACTCTGGGAAAATGGTTAGAACAATAATACTCTGGAAACTCAGTTAGAACAATAATACTCTGGAATACTCTGGGAACACGATTTGAATGATAATACTCTGGAATACTCTGGGAACACGGTTAGAACGGTAATACTCTGGAAACATAGTTAGAACAATAATACTCTGGAATGCTCTGCCACCACGTTTAGAACGAAAATACTCTGGAATAGTCTGGGTACACGGTTAGAACAATAATACTCTGGAAACACAGTTAGAACAATAATACTCTGAAATAGTCTGGGTACACGGTTAGAACGATAATACTCTGGAATACTCTGGGTACACGGTTAGAACGGTAATACTCTGGGAACACGGTTAGAACAATAATACTCTGGAATGCTCTGGGAACACAGAACAATAATACTCTGGAATGCTCTGGGAACACAGAACAATAATACTCTGGAATGCTCTGCCACCACGTTTAGAACGAAAATACTCTGGAATAGTCTGGGTACACGGTTAGAACAATAATACTCTGGAATAGTCTGGGAACACAGAACGATAATACTCTGAAATAGTCTGGGTACACGGTTAGAACGGTAATACTCTGGGAACACAGTTAGAACAATAATACTCTGGAATACTCTGGGAACACGGTTAGAACGATAATACTCTGAAATAGTCTGGGTACATGGTTAGAACGGTAATACTCTGGGCACACGCTTAGAACAATAATAATCTGGAATACTCTGGGAACGCAGTTAGAACAATAATAATCTGGAATACTCTGGGAACGCAGTTAGAACAATAATAATCTGGAATACTCTGGGAACGCAGTTAGAACAATAATAATATGGAATACTCTGGGAACTAAGTTGGAATACATAACATTAAAATACAATAATGTGCAGATGCGTTTTACTCTGTATGAAATAATACTGTAGAATACTCTATAATACTGTATATAAAGACACCTGTTTCAATAAAGTGTTTTCTCTTCTCCATCTCTCTCTGCCTCCTCTCTCTCCATCCCCTCCCTCTCCCTCCCTCCCTCCCTCCCTCTGTAGAATGGTCAGGTCATGTTCTGTGAGGAGGTTTTCCTGGACCACAGGTCTTCCAGTATGAGACAGTTCCTACAGAGTGCTGTCCATCTGCAGCTCTTCAAACAGGTACCTGTGTGTGTGGTGTGGTGTGTGTGTGTGTGTGTGTGTGTGTATATCAGTATGAGTGCCCTCCTCCTCCTGCAACTCTTCCAACAGGTGAGTTCATCTCAAGACAGGACGCTGCCTTCTGCTGTTCTGGGGATACCATAACAAAACAAACATGAGAACAAGCAGCACACACACACATGCGGATATCAAATGTCCTCGTGGTATGGAGGTGTAAAACAAACAAGAAAAACAAGTCAACACACAAACATCAAAAGGTCATTTGTAGTCTGGATGTCTGACCATCAGCAAAATAAAATAATCCACATTCTGCAATAATCTACATTCTGCAATAATCCACATTCTTCAATAATCCACAGTCTGCAATAATCTACATTCTTCAATATAGCTCCACTTCCTCAGGTGTTCATTGTCACAACAATTCAACCGTTATGTCTTTGTCAGGATTACAGAAAAAACGGTTCTAAGTTTATTATTAGAAACATAGTGATATTCAGTAGAACGATCTTCTCAGGGTTGAATAGGAGTCACTATGATATACTAACGAAGCAGTTCATTGACTGGGTTTTTGCTTTTCAGTTTATTGATGGACGTCTGGAGCTGCTGAACAGAGGGATAGAGCCAGACGACCTGTTTGAACAAGAGATGCTACAGTGTGGAACAGCAGAAGCAGGTGTCTGTCTGTCTGTCTGTCTGTCTGTCTGTCTGTCTGTCTGTCTGTCTGTCTGTCTGTCTGTCTGTCTGTCTGTCTGTCTGTCTGTCTGTCTGTCTGTCTGTCTGTCTGTCTGTCTGTCTGTCTGTGTTTAAGTCCTCACAAACCGATGCTGGCCAAACAATCTAGTTTTCATCTATATTTTTCATAGCTGTCTAATTACCACAACAAACTGATGCTGGCACTAAGACCACACTCAACAAGCTAAATAAGGCCATAAGCAAACAAGAAAATGCTCATCCAGAAGTGGCGCTCCTAGTGGCCGGGGACTTTAATGCAGGCAAACTTAAATCTGTTTTACCTCGTTTCTACCAGCATGTCACAAGTGCAACCAGAGAACTCTAGACCACCTTTACTTCACACACAGAGACGCATACAAAGCTCTCCCTCGCCCTCCATTTGGCAAATCTGACCAGAACTCTATCCTCCTGATTCCTGCTTATAAGCAAAAACTAAGCAGGAAGCACCAGTGACTCGCTCAATATGGAAGTGGTCAGATGACGTGGATGCTACGCTACAGAACTGTTTTGCTATTACAGACTGGAATATGTTCCTGGATTCATCCAATGGCACTGAGGAGTTTACCACCTCAGCCATCGGCTTCATCAATAAGTGCATTGAGGACGTCGTCCCCACAGGGACCTTATGTACATATCCCAACCAGAAGTCATGGATTACAGGCAATATCCACACCGAGCTAAAGGCTAGAGCTGCCGCTTTCAAGGAGCGGGACACTAATCCGGACGCTTATAAGAAATCCTGCTATACCCTCAGACAGGCAAAGCATCGATACAGGACTAAAATTGAATCCTACTACACCGGCTCTGACGGTCGTCGGATGTGGCAGGGCTTGAACATTTTTACAGACTTCAAAGGGAAACCCAACTGCGAGCTGCCCAGTGACGCGAGCCTATCAGACGAGCAAAATGCCTTTTATGCTCGCTTTGAGGCAAGCAACACTAGAACATGCATGAGAGCACCAGCTGACGACTGTGTGATCACGCCCTCCATAGTCGATGTGAGAAAGACCTTTAAACAGGTCAACATTCACAAAGCCGCGGGTCCAGACGGATTACCAGGACGTGTACTCAAAGCATGCGTGGACTAACGGGCAAGTGTCTTCACTGATATGTTCAACCTCTCCCTGACCGAGTCTGTAATACCTACATGTTTCAAACAGACCATCATAGTTCCTGTGCCCAAGAAAGTGAAGGTAACCTGCCTAAATGATTACCCGCCGCAGCGCTCACGTCGGTTGCCATTAAGTTTTTTTGAAAGGCTGGTCATGGGTCACATCAACACCATCATGCCAGAAACCCTAGACCCACTCCAATTCGCATATCGCCCCAACAGATCCACAGATGACACAATCTCAATCGCACTCAACACTTATGTGAGAATGCTGTTCATTGACTACAGCTCAGCGTTCAACACCATAGTACCCACAAAGCTCATCACTAAGCTAAGGACCCTGGGACTAAACACCTCCCTCTGCAACTGGATGCAGGACTTTTTGGGAGGTAAGGGTAAGGGTAGGCAACACATCTGCCACGCTGATCCTCAACACGGGGGACCCTCAAGTGTGCGTGCTTAGTCCCCTCCTTTACTCCCTGTTCACCCACAACTGCGTGGCCAAGCATGACTCCAACACCATCATTAAGTTTGCTGACGACACAACAGTTGTAGGCCTGATCATCGACAATGACGAGACAGCCTATAGGGAGGAGGTCAGAGACCTGGCAGTGTGGTGCCAGGACAACAACCTCTCCCTCAATGTGAGCAAGACAAAGGAGCTGATCGTGGACTATAGGAAAGGGAGGGCCGAAAAGGCCACCATTAACATCGACGGGGCTGAAGTGGAGCGGGTCGAGAGTTTCGAGTTCCTTGGTGTCCACATCACCAATGAATTATCATGGTCCAAACATACCAAGACAGTTGTGAAGAGGGCACGACAACACCTTTTCCCCTCTCAGGAGACTGAAAAGATTTGGCATGGGTCCCCAGATCGTCAAAAACACTGCACCATCGAGAGCATCCTGACCGGTTGCACCATCGAGAGCATCCTGACCGGTTGCATCACCACCTGGTATGGCAACTGCTCGGCATCTGACACTACAGAGGGTAGTGTGTACGGCCCAGTACATCACTGGGGCCAAGCTTCCTGACATCCAGGACCTCTATACTAGGCGGTGTCAGAGGAAGGCTATGCATAGTAACTTTACAAATTACCTCGACTAACCTGCACTCCCCGCACATTGACTCGGTACCGAAGGCCCAAAAAATTGTCAATTACTCCAGTCACCCAAGTCATAGACTGTTCTCTCTGCTACTGCACAGCAAACGGTACCAGAGCACCAAGTCTAGGACCAAAAGGCTCCTTAAAAGCTTCTACCCCCAAGCCATAAGACTGCTGAAAAATGAATAACTCTCTCTTTCTCTTTCTCTCTCAGGAAGCACCAAAGCCTATCATCAACTGGTCGGCAACCTGAAGGTAAGAACTTACAGTGTTCTGTAATTTACACAACACACATCTCTTACACTTACTTGCTACTGGTTAAATAATGTCTCAAGTGTTCTGATTGGTCTGTCTGATTATTTTGCTCTGTTGGTAGAAAGGGGGAGGAGCTCTCATCCTTAACGTCAAGTCTAAGACTCACATGTACAAGTCGGTAAGTGCGTAGTGTGTGTCTGTGTGTCTTTGTTTGAGTGTGTGTGTGTGTGTGTGTGTGTGTGTGTGTGTGTGTGTGTGTGTGTGTGTGTGTGTGTGTCTGTGTTTGAGTGTGTGTGTGTGTGTGTGTGTCTGTGTGTGTGTGTGTGTGTGTGTGTGTGTGTGTGTGTGTGTGTGTGTGTGTGTGTGTGTGTGGTTTTGTGTGTGTGTTTGAGTGTGTGTGTGTGTGTGTGTGTGTGTGTGTGTGTGTGTGTGTGTGTGTGTGTCTGTGTTTGAGTGTGTGTGTGTGTGTGTGTGTGTGTGTGTGTGTGTGTGTGTGTGTGTGTGTGTGTGTGTGTGTGTGTGTGTGTGTGTGTGTGTGCTCCCTTAGTGAAATATGGTTTCCTACTAATCATTTTCTGTCTTTTCTTTCAGGCCAAACGTGGCTTGAGGAACTTTCTATCACCCAAGGTATGTGTTGTTGTTGTTGTTTTGTAGTGTGTGTGTGTGTGTGTGTGTGTGTGTGTGTGTGTGTGTTCATCTTTTCTCTATATATGTGCAGGAGCACGATGACATTCTCTCCCTTAAGAGAGGCAACTCCGTGTCAGGAACACACACACACCGCCGCAAACAATCAGATTGCCTTCAGAGCCGTTTACCAATCACACAACACTTTGGGAAGGTAAGACCTGCCTCTAATATCAATCAAATGGATTTATAAAGCTCTTTTTACATCAGCAGATGTCACAAAGTGCTGTACAGAAACCCAGCCTAAAACCTCAAACAGCAAGCAATGCCGATGTAGAAGTACGGTAGCTAGGAAAAACTCCCTAGAAAGGCAGGAACCTAGGAAGAAACCAGGCTCTGAGGGGTGGCCAGTCCTCTTCTGGCTGTGCCGGGTGGAGATTATAACAGTAAGGCCAGATTGTTCTTCAAGATGTTCAAACGTTCATAGATGACCAGCAGGGTCAAATAATAATCACAGTGGTTGTAGAGGGTGCAACAGGTCAGCACCTCAGGAGTAAATGTCAGTTGGCTTTTTATAGCCGAGCATTCAGAGGTCGAGACAGCAGGTGCGGTAACAGGTTAGAGTTTCCTAGCCGCAGGCAGAACAGTTGAAACTAGAGCAGCAGCACGACAAGGTGGACTGGGGACAGCCAGGAGACATCATGCCAGGTAGTCCTGAGGCATGATCCTAGGGCTCAGGTCCTCCAGGAGGGAAGGGAGAGAGGGAAAGAGAGAGAATTAGAGGGAGCATAATTAAATTCACACAGGACACCAGATAAGATAGGAGAATTATACCAGATTTAACAGATTGACCCTAGCCCCCCCTGCACATAGACTGTTGCAGCATAGATACTGGAGACTGAGACAGGGTTGGGTCGGGGGACACTGTAACCAATCACTGGAGGTAGAAGTTAATCATCACCACATATCTAGGATTGGATTATTCAACCCACCAATCATAAACTTAACCTCTTCTATTGTGATGATTTTGCTATGTATTGCTGTGTCGCATTATGTCATGCCTATGTCTTGTTCTGTCGCGCTATGTCAGTCTCGTCCCCGTCGTCCAGTTAACAAACAAGGCTGTCTCCTTGACGACGAGAATACACAAGAGAACAGAGACACCTGGGAAGAAGACTGGCAGGACAGGTGAGAGAGAGAGAGAGAGAGAGGGCGGGAGAGTGAGTGAGAGTGAAAAGTATTAATGAGAGACAGGAAGAGAGAGGGTGGTGAGTGAGTGAGTAAGTGATTGAGTGAGTGAGTGAGTGAGTGAGTGAGTGAGTGAGTGAGTGAGTGAGTGAGTGAGTGAGTGAGTGAGAAAAAGAGAGAGGGTGAGTGAGTCAGAGACGCAGAGTGAGTCAGAGACAGAGAGTGATGGAACCAAAATGTTCATCCATATGTGTGTATCAGTGCTGTCTCAGGCCCCGTGGCAGACCCAGAGCTCCAGGAGGAGGAGGGGGGAGACTCGGGTATGTGTGACCCAGAAGAGATGGACCTCCTGGGGGAGATCTTTGACACGCTGAGTGCCCGGAGCTCCCATGATCGCGGCCTGCTCTACGGGACACGAAGTCTAGACCTGTTTGGACCTGATACTACTGACTACATCAGACAGGTGAGGACAGCACATGACAGGACACACACACACGGAAACAGCACACTGACACACACACACACGGAAACATCCCAGACACAGACCTCATCTCCTCACCGTGTGTGTCAACAGAGGGGCCTGGCCACTCCCAGTCAGGAGAGTCTAGGTGTGTCCATCGGTGGGAGTGGCAGTCTTCACAGCTGGAACCAGGAGGAGGGGCTACATTACATGGGGGAGGGGCCAGAACAGACAGATGATTCTGATTGGCTAGGAGAGGGACAGGCGTTGTCAGAGGAAGCATCAGAAACACCTCAAGGAAGAAGAGAGGGTGGGAGGAGAGAGGAGGAGTGGAGAGAGGAGGGAAGGAGAGAGGAGGGAAGGAGAGAGGAGGAGTGGAGAGAGGAGGGAAGGAGAGAGGAGGCAAGGAGAGAGGAGGGAAGGAGAGAGGAGGGAAGGAGAGAGGAGGAGTGGAGAGAGGAGGGAAGGAGAGAGGAGGGAAGGAGAGAGGAGGAGTGGAGAGAGGAGGGAAGGAGAGAGGAGGGGATGGAAAAGGGGTTGGTGGAGGCAGAGGAGCTTAAAGTGAGGAAAGAGGTGGGGATGGAGAGATGGAATGTTCTGAGGCAAGGAGGGCAGGATGAACAACGGATGGAGGAGAGGAAGAGGGATGAAGACATCCCTATGGAGCCAGAGATTCAGTCTGAATGTATGGGTGAGAATGGGAAGGGGAAAGAAGTGGAGGGAGAGAAAGAGAGAGAGAAGATGCAGAATTACAAAGGTAAAGACCAGCAACAAGGAGAGGAGAACCAGGGGCAGGGGCAGGAGAGAGGCCCCAAGACACCAGGAGAGTTACCCAGGAACAGAGGCCCAAGGCCGGGTACTGAGTCTAGGGCCGGAGCCGGGGCAGTGGAGGACAACCATCGAGAAGGGGACAGACTCACCCCCAAAAGCACTGCTTTTCCTGGGCCTGAGAATGGCACAGCAACCCCTGCTTCTAAACAACCCCTGGGTCAGCTAGAAAGAGAAGAAAAGGGGGAGGAAATAGAGGTGGGACCCACGCCCCTTTCTCCCAGTGTTCCATCTGCTGTAGCACTGTTCCAGTCACCGGCCTCCGTGCAAACCCTCCATGGGAAGGCCCAGACCAGGGGCTCGCCTAAACTCAGTAAGCCCAGCAACACACCTCGGACCTGGGACACTATACAGAAGAGCTGCCCTCAGGAACCCAACAACACCCAGGTCTCAAATAATGACAGAGCTGGACCTGTCATAGCCACACCTGTCCTGACTACGCCTATAAATAACCAATCAGAACCAGGGGGGAACACCACAGCGCAGGAAGACCCGCCCCCTGTCAAGGTGTCTGAGCTGAAGAAGAGATTTGAGGCTTGATGATTGGTGCAGGACTGTTTGAGTGGCGCATAGCTCAGCCAATGATTTTGCAGTTTTCAAAGACTGAGGGACTTGATGAGTCAGAGAAGAAATTGGGATGGGAAGTGAAACTCAGGAACATGAAGCGCTCTGAATGTTGCAAGTAGAAATAGAATGAATAGGATTGACACAATCCCATATTCTAACCGGCAGACAGTAATTCCGATTTCTATCTGATCATTCTGTAACATTCTTATACAGGTCTATGATGTAATGCATAAGGCCAAAGGTTTTTCCCAGGGTGCATTCGCTTGGAAGCAAACGGAACCGAACGGGGAGGGACCTTTCTGAATTTTTACAATAGAAACTCTCATTTTCATTGGAAAATATTTTCAGTTTGGTTTAAACTGTTACCATTGCAAAACGTTTTGATACAACGCTAAACATTTTGCTACATTGTGCAACTATTGAATATCAGTTGTGGAAAAAGTACCCAATTGTCATACTTGAGTAAAAATAAAGATACTTTAATAGAAAACGACTCAAGTAAAAGTCACCCAGTAAAATACTACTTGAGTAAAAGTCTAAAAGTATTTGGTTTTAAATATACTTCAGTATTAAAAGTAAATGCAATTGATAAAATGTAGTTAAGCATCAAAAGTAAAAATCATTTCAAATTCCTTATATTAAGCAAACCAGACAGCACCATATTCTTTTTTTTCCAGATTGCCAGGGGAACACTCAGACATCATTTACGAACTAAGCATTTAGTGAGTCCACAAGATCAGGTAGTAGGGATGACCAGGGACGTCCTCTTGATAAGTGTGTGAATTGGACCATTTTCCTGTCAAAATGTAACAAGTACATTTGGGTGACAGGGAAAATGTATGGAGTAAAAAGTATATTATTTTCTTAAATAATGTAGTGAAGTAAAGTTGTCAAAAATAGTAAAGTAATGTGGGGATACCAAAAAAAACGACTTAGGTAGTACTTGAAAGTATTTTTTACTTAAGTACTTTACACCACTGCTGAATACACCCGTGATCATGTTACATGACATCCAGGATCCAGTTCTGTCCGATCCCTCTGACTGATGTCACTGGCTGTATTGTCCTTAGATGACCAGCAGGTGGGGCTTGTGGAACATGAATACATTAACTCAATGCACTGAATACACACTTGAAGAATTTTTTTTTTTTTTTTTTTTTTACTAAATCAAATATTTTTCTCCTGGATGATATTAAATGCACTGAATAAATGGAAGTTTTATACTTTTTGAGAGGAGTTTTATTTTTTTCACATGGATAATATCATCAGAAGTGCATTAGAAATCATTCATAGTGTCTTACCATTCTCTTCATTTTCAAGATATAAAAACACACACTAATGTTTTATACAAGGGATAAACTTAAATCATGGTTTGTATACATGTAACAGTATAACTGCCATAATAAAGAGAGACGTTTTGCATATAGAGGAAGTTTTAAATTCCCTTTTCTCTGTATGACTGACCAAATCAACAACTAGTCCACCGACAGGTAAACATGTCAACAACTAGTCCACCTACAGGTAAACATGTCAACAACTAGTCCACCGACAGGTAAACATGTCAACAACTAGTCCACCGACAGGTAAACATGTCAACAACTAGTCCACCGACAGGTAAACATGTCAACAACTAGTCCACCGACAGGTAAACATGTCAACAACTAGTCCACCGACAGGTAAACATGTCAACAACTAGTCCACCTACAGGTAAACATGTCAACAACTAGTCCACCGACAGGTAAACATGTCAACAACTAGTCCACTGACAGGTAAACATGTCAACAACTAGTCCACCGACAGGTAAACATGTCAACAACTAGTCCACCGACAGGTAAACATGTCAACAACTAGTCCACCGACAGGTGAACATGTCAATAACTAGTCCACCGACAGGTAAACATGTCAACAACTAGTCCACCGACAGGTAAACAACTAGTCCACCGACAGGTAAACAACACACCCCTGACAGGGCATTCACCTGTTGACACACGGATGACAACATCAGCACAGTTGGAGAAACTGGAGAGAACATGGAACATCCACCAGGCATGTTCTGCCATATTTAACAAGACACTTCATATACAAATACCTTTACACAATACATACAAAACATTGTTACCAATAACCCATTCTGGCTTCATGTACAGGGTAGAGGAGAGTGAGGCAATGGTAGTGACAGAGAGAGGGAGGAAAAGAGAGAGTTTGTGTGTGTGTGTGTGTGTGCAGCGTCCAGGCTAGAGTGCGTGTATCAGATGAGTCTCTCCTCCTTGGGCAGGGGCAGGCCTGGTCTCTCAGCCCCCCGTGGTCCTGTCTGTTTGCTCTCCTCTTCACTAGGCCGATACATTCCCTCCGTCCTTCTCTTCTTCCTGATCACACAGCCCATCAGGGCCAGGGCCAGACACAGCAGTAGGGCCAGACCTGGGACGAACACAGACCACAACCCCCACCATGGCCTTGGTAACGACAACACCATTTTCATGACGACGGGCCCTGAGTCAGAGAGAGAGGAAGGGATGAGAGAGAGAAGCAGGTACACAGGCAGACAGAAACACAGACAATAGGTAGACGGATGTCTCACTCACCTGAGGGTTAGAGGTGACACCGCTGGTCTCTGCTCTCACATCTGGACCAACGGGGACACAGCAGCCAGACTGACAGTGAGGGGTGCCTGTCTCTAGAGAGACAGAGTGTTGGAGAGCATCAATGAGCCAGGCCATATCAGTGAATTCAGGCCCTTTGAGGCAGTTTAGCTGTCTGTCCAAGTCTATGGAACACATCGGCATAGAAACAATGGCAGTGTATCATGGGTAATGTATCATGGGTAAATTCTGACCGACTGACTGATCTACAAATAATATTGAGTAGTTATTTGTGATTACATTTACATTACATTTTAGTCATTTAGCAGACGCTATTATCCAGAGCGACTTACAGTAGTGGATGCATACATTTCATACATTTGTTTTCCCCCGTACTGGTCCCCCGTGGGAATCGAACCCACAACCCTGGCGTTGCAAACACCATGCTCTACCAACTGAGCCACACGGGACCACGATCCAAGGTGATTTGTAGATCGGTCAGTCTCGACAGTCGGCTGCAATGTCAAACGGGTCCAGAGACGGTCTGAAACAGTGTCTCTCAACCGGGTCCAGAGACGGTCTGAAACAGTGTCTCTCAACCGGGTCCAGAGACGGTCTGAAACAGTGTCTCTCAACCGGGTCCAGAGACGGTCTGAAACAGTGTCTCTCAACCCGGGGCCCATAGTCCACGAGATAAGGGTCAGTGTGTATATAATGGGTGTGGACCCAGGTGAACTAGTACACTACAAATAATAAGGGTATCATTTGGGACACATCCCCAGTCAGAGATGAAACAGCAAACCCAGGGTTGGAGAGTCTGAACATTCCTAGCGGTGAGATAGTTAATGATCTACTCTGGGTAAACAATAGTACATGACCAACACTACACTGAAACCACGAGTTGCACAACATACAGGAAACGCAACGTATTTACTTTACTGTCCAAACAACCATTCCTAAACAACCACCGTGTGACTAGAATCTGAATACGGAATAATGAAATGCATTTGAATATTGAAGCGCTCATATTATCACGTTTACAATTATGCCTATCAAGTAAGATGAAGCAACTAATAAACTCTACGACTAGACCCATTTAAAAAACGACCGATTCTTGATGCTTTATTTTAAAAATCTGCTCAAATTGTAAATTACCATTCCATTGTACGGATCGCCTGTCAAAGTAACTATTATAACTAAACTAATATTTGAATTCAGAGCGAAACCCAGCCACATACACACGTCATATCAGAGCGCCGATAGAAGGAATGTCCGCCCAGCTGTTGGAATGCGACCGAGCCTGCTACACCTGTTTTCAGGTGCATCAATTCTAACGCGGTGCTGTTACGAAGAAATAAAACCAACCCAAAACGGTCTAAAACACGGCTTTCAGCATTCGAAGCCTATCAATCTAAGGTCCCACTGCTAAAACTAGCCCAGGCCTACTTTAACTACGTTTCAATAACACCTCTGCCAACTCTATCACGTCTGCACTACTATACGGACCTATCAAACAACACTGGCGATTGTTTAATTTAGGAGTTTTCCATGGACTTACCTACTGATAACAATGAGCTATTTTCCGAAGTCAATGGGCGGTATGAAACAGTAGTCCTCTTGGTGTAGACTAGCGATGTCCGAGGGCTACTTAGGCGATTTCTCGATTATCTTTAAAACTCCATTGAAGGTGTCAGCCCGGTGTCATTTCCACCACGCCCACCATAACGTACCTGTCCATATGCAGATGAGGACTGTTGTCACATGTACCGCAAGAGCCAATCAGTACCTAGGACTACTACCAAATGATCGCCTTTCTCTCTCTGTCTTTGTCTCTCTCACACACACACACCGTTGTGGAGGAAAAAAAACAGGCCTTCTGTAGTCTACATCTTTAGCAAATAGTGTAAAACAGTGGCAGAGGGCTCTGGTCAAAACTAGTGCATTATATAAGGAATAGGGTGTTGACTGAAGGTAGACACAGTCTGTGAGTTCTATGCCGTGGTATAACTCATTGAAGCCTAATGCAGAGCGAATATCGACTGGAGAGGAGTTTTACCATTTAGGATTCGGAATATATTCTGTTAGAAACTGTTTTGTACACAGTGACTGTCTGCCTATTCAGCTGTATGTATTGTTATGAAACAGGCAGGGAGTGTGGCTCAGACAGTCCATTTCCTGGCCCCAAGCCCAGTGCGCCATCGATTGTGCAACAAAAGTATGCTCAAAAGTATAGTCGATATCAGCGTTTATAAACCAGGGTCGCTACAATATTCACACGCACACAGACGGGGAGAACGGCCGGGACAGAGCAAATGGAATGGCATCAAACACCTGGAAACCATGTATTTGATACCATTCCACTTTTTCCGCTCCAGCCATTACCACGAGCCCATCCTCCCCGATTAAGGTGCCACCAACCCCCTGTGTCACACACACACACACACACACACACACACACACACACACACACACACACACACACACACACACACACACACACACACACACACACAGAGAGAAGCTGCTCTTTATTTAAGTCACAATCCTGAGTTTGTGTTTCAGCAGAGTGCAACATCATCAGCTAATAGTCGTTAATCACATGGAAATATTATCTCTCCTCAACTCATTGCTTAGTCATTTTGTTAATTGTGCAGCGCTTATGCCGCTGGTACTGGAGGCCTACTTTCTGCAAAATCTCAATCTGAACTATTCAGTCCCGTCACTAGATGGCAGCGTAAAGTTTATTGTTCAACCATCCTCCGTTCTACAGCCGGAAGAGAGAAGAAGAAACGCTGCTGGATTTCGTGACGTCACGAGGACCATTTCCGAACACACTGGCGGGAGTGCGAATGTTATCCTCTAGCTACAAAATAACCCAAAACTACAAAACAAAAAACCTGCCAAAGCAAGCTTTTGTTGAATTTATTTTGAAAACGAATCTAGCGCCAAGCAGGTGTTATATTGCAAGCAGTTGAAATTGACAAAGTTTGCAGGAGAGAAGACGGTAACAACCATCAGAAGACGCCACACACGTATCTTTAGTCAAAGAGACTGAATTGTTAAACGTTAGCTGCTTTATTATTTTCCCGTTCTGCCTTTATCTGCAACGTCAAGGGAGATAAACGAGCTAAATTCGGTACATTTTCTAATTATTCGTCAGCTACGCTTTCCAGACTACTGAAAACAAATGGCTAAAGTTCAAGTGTTGAATGTCGCTGTGTTGGACAACCCAAGTCCTTTTGGGAACCCGTTTCAGTTCGAGATTACGTTTGAATGCATGGAGGATTTACCGGAGGGTGAGCGGTAACCTTATTCAGTTGCTAACTTCTTTTTTGTTGTTGTTGTAAAATCTAACAAACGTATGTAGATTACTAACTATAGTATTATTGTGTAATTATAATGTAGCTAACCGTTGCCTTTTAGGTGCCACAACAGTTTGCTTAAATGTATCTTTCAATTAACTTTACACCTATATGTTTTTGTAGCTAACTACTTCGATAAATTCAAATATGTTGTTATTGTTTGAGTAAATGAGCTATTCGTGTTGACACTTCATCAGAATTTGGCGCCCGCGCGTATTGTTCACGTTTCCGGTCCTCCTCTGACGTCTGGGTGGACTCGGGCGGATCGGTGCGCTAACAGAGTACCATGTCAGACAGTGGAACGACTTTTAACAATAAATTGCGGGAAAAACGTATCTCTTCTCCAAGGTCATTTTCTATAACCGGTAAATAGTTATTTCCACTAATGAGAAGAAACCTATCCTACCCGCATTAAAGTGGAGGTGGTTGGACAACACTTACTGAGTGGTTGTGTCTGAAATAGCAGCCTATTCCCCATATAGTGTAGTCTCTGAGCTTTATGGGACCTGGTCAAAAATAGTGCACTAGTGAATAGATCGGTTTTAAACGTGGTGTGTGTGAAGTAAACTTCCTAAATTGTATTTGTCACATCTGCTCAAAACAACAGGTGTAGACCCGGCTCGGAACGTTGTGTAGACCCGGCTCGGAACGTTGTGCAGACCCGGCTCGGAACGTTGTGCAGACCCGGCTCGGAACGTTGTGCAGACCCGGCTCGGAACGTTGTGCAGACCCGGCTCGGAACGTTGTGCAGACCCGGCTCGGAACGTTGTGCAGACCCGGCTCGGAACGTTGTGCAGACCCGGCTCGGAAAACATTGTGTAGACCCGGGCTCTGTGTAGACCCGGCTCGGAAAACATTGTGTAGACCCGGCTCGGAAAACATTGTGTAGACCCGGCTCGGAAAACATTGTGTAGACCCGGCTCTGAACGTTGGTTCCTTTTCTTCCCAGCAACACCTTTAGGTCTCCCTCCCAGATAATCTCCTAGATGTTTAGACTGTTGGGGCTTTTAAAGCAGGCCTACAGACTCCTCATTGTTGGCTGACCTACCCTTCCTCCAAGACTTTGTTGATTTTATGATATGGTTTTATATATATAGAATTTAGTTTCATGTTTATTTTTATGCACTTTTATGCATTTTTGTATAATCAAAAGCGTTTAACCATTTTTTAAATATTATTATTAGACTTACTTACGGGCCATTTCCCAGCAATGCAGAGTTAAAAAGTAAGAACAATTTCCAAAAAAGGAAATGGCACAATTAAATAAACATAACAAGACTATATACTAGGAGTATCGGTACCGAGTCAATGTGCAGGGTTACGAGGTAATTTAAGTAATATGTACATGTAGGTAGGGGTAAAAGTGACAAAGCAATTAGGATAGATAATAACAGAGTAGCAGCGTCTGTGTGTGTTTGGCGTCAATGTGTGTGTGTGTGTGTGTGTGTGTGTGTGTGTGTGTGTGTTGGAGTGTCAGTGTAGCATGTGTGTTGGTAGAGCCCATTCAGTGTGCATAGAGCCGGTGCAAGAGTCTCAGTGCAATTAAAAAAGGGGGTCAATGTAAATATTCAGGGTAGTCATGTGATTAACTGTTCAGTAGTCTTATGGCTCGGGGGTAGAAGCTGTTAAGGAGCCTTTTGGACCAAGACTTGGCCCTCCGGTACCGCTTGCCATGCGGTAGCAGAGAGAACTGGGTGGCTGGAGTCTTTGACAATTTTTAGGGCCTTCCTCTGACACCGCCTGGTATAGGGGTCCTGGATGGCAGTGGATTCGTCCCCAGTGATGTACTGGGACGTATGCACTACCCTCTGTAGCGCCTTGTGGTTGGATGCCAAGCAGTTACCATACCAAGTGGAGAAGCAGCCAGTCAAGATTCTCTCAATGGTGCAGCTGTAGAACATTTTGAGGATCTAAGGGCCCATGCTGAATCTTTTCAGCCTCCTGAGGGGAAGTGGCTTTGTCGTGCCCTCTTCACAACTGTGTTGGTGTGTTTGATAGGTCCTTAGTGATGTGGACACAGAGGAACTTGAAGCGTTTCCTGTAGTCCACAATCATCTCCTTTGCCTTGCTGACGTTGAGTGAGAGGTTGTTGTCATGGCACCACACTGCCAGGTCTTTGACCTCTGCCCTATAGGCCGTCTAGTCGTTGGTGTCAGGCCTACCACCGTCGTGTCGTTGGGAAACTTAATTATGGTGTTGGAGTCATGTGAGGCCATGAGGTCATGGGTGAACAGGGAGTACAGGAGGGGACTGAGCACGCACCCCTGAATGGCCCCCGTGTTGAGGATCAGCGGGCCAAATGTGTTGTTGCCTACCCTTACCATCTGGGGGCGGCCCGTCAAGAAGTCCAGGATACAGTTGCAGAGGGAGGTGTTTAGTCCCAGGGTATTTAGCTTAGTGATGAGCTTTGTGGGTACTATGGTGTTGAACGCTGAGCTGTAGTCAATGAACAGCATTCTCACATAAGTGTTGAGTGCGATTGAGATTGTGTCATCTGTGGATCTGTTGGGGCGGTAAATTGTAGTGGGTCCAGGGTATCTGGGATGATGGTGTTGATATGAGCCATGACCAGCCTTTCAAAGTACTTCATGGCTACTGGTGTGAATGCTACGGGGCGAGAGTCATTTATGCAGGTTACCTTAGTGTTCTTGGGAACAGGGACTATGGTGGTCTGCTTGAAACATGTAGGTATTACAGACTGGGTCAGGGAAGTTAATGTGTGTGTGTGTGTGTGTGTGTGTGTGTGTGTGTGTGTGTGTGTGTGTGTGTGTGTGTGTGTGTGTGTTTAGACCTGGAGTGGAAGATCATCTATGTGGGCTCAGCAGAGAGTGAGGAGTACGATCAGACTCTGGACTCAGTTCTGGTCGGACCAGTACCGGCAGGCAGACACATGTTCGTGTTCCAGGTGAGAGACACACTGAGTGACTGATACACACACACACCCCTCCATCTCTCTCTATAGTTCTCTCCTCCCTCCATCTCTGTCTCCTCCAGGCGGATGCCCCCAACACCGGGCTGATTCCTGAGAGTGATGCTGTGGGGGTAACCGTGGCGCTCATCACCTGCACCTACAACGGACAGGAGTTCATCCGTATCGGTTACTATGTCAACAATGAATACACCGACCCAGAGCTCAGAGAGAACCCACCGGTCAAACCAGACTACACACAGGTAATATACACACACACACCAGACTACACACAGGTAATATACACACACCAGACTACACACAGGTAATATACACACACACACACCAGACTACACACAGGTAATATACACACACCAGACTACACACAGGTAATATACACACACACACCAGACTACACACAGGTAATATACACACACACACACACCAGACTACACACAGGTAATACACACTGATACACACACACACACCAGACTATACACAGGTAATATACACTGATGCACACACACCAGACTGCACACACACCAGACTACACACAGGTGATACACACACACACACCAGACTATACACATGTAATACACACTGATACACACACCAGACTACACACAGGTGATACACACACACACACCAGACTACACACAGGTAATACACGCTAATACACACACACCAGACTACACACAGGTAATGCACACAGCAGACTACACACAGGTAATGCACACTGATACACACACACCAGACTACACACAGCTAATACACACTGATACACACACACACACCAGCCTACACAAAGTTAATACGCACGCACGCACACACACACACACACACACACACACCAGACTACACACAGGTAATACGCACACACACACACACACACACACACCAGACTACACACAGGTAATACACACTGATACACACACACACACCAGACTATACACGGGTAATATACACTGATACACACACACCAGACTACACACAGGTAATATACACTGATACACACACACACACCAGACTATACACAGGTAATACACACTGATATACACACCAGACTACACACAGGTAATACACACACACACACACACCAGACTATACCCTGGTAATACACACTGATACACACACACGCACACCAGACTATACACAGGTAATACACACACACACACACCAGACTACATGCAGGTAATAGACACTGATACACACACACCAGACTACACACAGGTAATACACACTGATACACACACCAGACTACACACAGGTAATACACACTGATACATACACACACACACACACCAGACTACACACAGGTAATACACACACACCAGACTACACGCAGGTAATATACACACACACCAGACTACACACAGGTAATATACACACACACACCAGACTACACACAGGTAATATACACACACCAGACTACACACAGGTAATATACACACACACCAGACTACACACAGGTAATACGCACACACACACACCAGACTACACACAGGTGATATACACACACACACACACACCAGACTATACACAGGTAATACACACTGATACACACACACCAGACTACACGCAGGTAATATACACTGATACACACACACACACCAGACTACACACAGGTAATATACACTGATGCACACACACCAGACTGCACACACACCAGACTACACACAGGTGATACACACACACATCAGACTATACACAGGTAATACACACTGATACACACACACCAGACTACACACAGGTGATACACACACACACACACACCAGACTATACACATGTAATACACACTGATACACACACCAGACTACACACAGGTGATATACACACACACACACACACCAGACTATACACAGGTAATACACACTGATACACACACACCAGACTACACGCAGGTAATATACACTGATACACACACACACACCAGACTATACACAGGTAATACACACTGATACACACACCAGACTACACACAGGTAATACACACTGATACATACACACACACACACACACACCAGACTACACACAGGTAATATACACACACCAGACTACACACAGGTAATATACACACACACCAGACTACACACAGGTAATACGCACACACACACACCAGACTACACACAGGTAATACACACTGATACACACACACACACACCAGACTACACACAGGTAATACACACCAGACTATACACAGGTAATATACACTGATGCACACACACCAGACTGCACACACACCAGACTACACACAGGTGATACACACACACGCCAGACTATACACAGGTAATACACACTGATACACACACACACCAGACTACACACAGGTGATACACACACACACACACACACACACACCAGACTATACACATGTAATACACACTGATACACACACCAGACTACACACAGGTGATACACACACACACACACCAGACTATACACAGGTAATACACACTGATACACACACACCAGACTACACACAGGTAATACACGCTAATACACACACACCAGACTACACACAGGTGATACACACACACACACACCAGACTATACACAGGTAATGCACACTGATACACACACCAGACTATACACAGGTAATACACACTGATATACACACACACACACCAGACTACACACACACACACACCAGACTACACACAGTTAATACGCACACACACACACACACACACACACACACACACACACACACACACACACACACCAGATTACACACAGGTAATACACACTGATACACACACACACACACCAGACTATACACAGGTAATACACACTGATACACACACCAGACTACACACAGGTAATACACACACACACACCAGACTATACCCTGGTAATATACACTGATACACACACAGGTAATACACACTGATACATACACACACACACACACACCAGACTACACACAGGTAATACACACACACCAGACTACACACAGGTAATACACACACACCAGACTACACACAGGTAATACACACTGATACACACACACCAGACTACACACAGGTAATACACACTGATACACACACCAGACTACACACAGGTAATACACACTGATACATACACACAGGTAATACACACTGATACACACACACCAGACTACACGCAGGTAATATACACTGATACACACACACACCAGACTACACACAGGTAATACACACTGATACACACACCAGACTACACACAGGTAATACACACTGATACACACACACCAGACTACATGCAGGTAATATACACTGATACACACACACACCAGACTACACACAGGTAATACACACTGATACACACACCAGACTACACACAGGTAATACACACTGATACACACACACCAGACTACGCACAGGTAATACACACTGATACACACACCAGACTACACTCAGGTAATACACACTGATGCATACACACACACACACCAGACTACACACTGATACACACACACCAGACTACACACAGGTAATACACACTGATACACACACCAGACTACACGCAGGTAATACACACTGATGCATACACACACACACACACCAGACTACACACAGGTAATACACACACACACACACACCAGACTACACACAGATAATTCACACTGATGCACACATTCCAGACTACCGTAAATTCCGGACTATAAGCCGCATCTTTTTTCCCAGGCTTTGAAGCTCGCGGCTTAAACAATGACGCGGCTAATATATGGATTTTTCACACTTTCATTTTTTTTTTCTAAAAAAAAAACATTCTGTGACGTGCTCAGTTTTTTGGCGGCGTGAAGCTTTCATTAGACCAATAAAATTGCCGAACGGGTTAAGGTCAAACAACTTTTTTGTTTCCTGTTTAGATTAAATGGAGCGCTCTCAAACTTCCCATCATTCTGATTACGGTAGTCATTTTGTCACCCTCATCATGGCAAAGACATGGAGAAATGCATATGATGCAGCTTTCAAGTTGAAGGCGATTGATCTGGCTGTTGGAAAAGGAAATAGAGCTGCTGCACGGGAGCTTGGTCTTAATGAGTCGATGATAAGACGTTGGAAACAGCAGCGTGAGGAATTGACTCAGTGCAAAAAGACAACTAAAGCTTACTGCTAATTTTTTTTTGTTTGTTACAAGCCGTGTTTCGTTGAAGCCTGTGTAAACTTGATTTGTTTCAATGTACCGGTAGGCACCTGCGGCTTATAGACATGTGCGGCTTATTTATGTTCAAAATAATATATATATTTTTTAATTCAGTGGGTGCGGCTTATATTCAGGTGCGCTTAATAGTCCGGAAATTCCGGTATACACAGGTAATTCACACTGATACACACATTCCAGACTACACGCAGTTAATACACACTAATATACACACACACACACCAGGTAATGCACACACCAGACTATACACAGGTTATACACATGATGATACACACACCAAAAAAATCACAAAACATGAAAAATCAACGTGATGCAAAACAGGAATTGATTGTTGTAAAGGAATCGACTTCTTGTGAAAGATTCTCGGCACAGTTTGAAATCTGAAATAGACTATTTTTGGAATGGACTCCCAGCTTTAATTCGTAACCATAACCCTCCCTGTAATCCCCTCCTCCTCCAGCTGCAGAGGAACATCCTGGCCTCCAACCCCCGTGTGACCCGGTTCCATATCAACTGGGACGGCTGTTCAGACAAGATGGAGGACAGTGAGAACGTAGACCCCTCCCCCAACAGCAGCAGTAGCAGCAGCATGGCGCCCTCCTCCTGTTTACCTGGCAAGGCGTTACCTGTAGGACTGATGTCTGGTAACTCTATGGACTGTCTGTAGAACACAGACACCCCACCAGCATTGCCTTGCCACGTTCTACTACAGCAGCCGCCAGTCTTTGGCAGGAAGGTTGAGTCACTATTGTAAACCAGCTGTACTGTAGGGTTTACGGTCTCCCTCCTTCACACAGCAACACCTCTCTGTCTCCACTGGCCCTGGCACCCTATTCCCTCCATAGTGCACTACCTTTTTAAACAGGGCCCTCTGCTCCAATGTACTGCACTATCACGGAACAGGGTGCCATGTCAGACTCCTGATCCAAAACGTCCTGTTCTGTGTCTTCTTGTTTTACAACCCAACTTGACCTGGACTGGTTTCCATACCAACACCGCTAAATCTCAGGCCCTGCTTCAGTACTGTAGAAATGCGTCTCTGTTTCCTTGAGGTGAGCAGGGAACCTGGAAGTGATTTGTATTGGTGGCAACAAGGTGACCACACTATTACTTCCACCTGTCCAACCAATCCCTGATCTGGGATTACTTCCACCTGTCCAACCAATCCCTGATCTGGGATTACTTCCACCTGTCCAACCAATCCCCGGTCTGGGATTACTTCCACCTGTCCAACCAATCCCTGATCTGGGATTACTTCTACCTGTCCAACCAATCCCCGATCTGGGATTACTTCCACCTGTCCAACCAATCCCCGATCTGGGATTACTCCCACCTGTCCAACCAATCCCCGATCTGGGATTACTTTTACCTGTCCAACCAATCCCTGATCTGGGATTACTTCCACCTGTCCAACCAATCCCCGATCTGGGATTACTTCCACCTGTCCAACCAATCCCTGATCTGGGATTACTTCCACCTGTCCAACCAATCCCTGATCTGGGATTACTTCCACCTGTCCAACCAATCCCCGATCTGGGATTACTTCCACCTGTCCAACCAATCCCTGATCTGGGATTACTTCCACCTGTCCAACCAATCCCTGATCTGGGATTACTTCCACCTGTCCAACCAATCCCCGATCTGGGATTACTTCCACCTGTCCAACCAATCCCCGATCTGGGATTACTGCCACCTGTCCAACCAATCCCTGATCTGGGATTACTTCCAGGAAGGTAGGCCTCTAGAGGAAGACTGAGTTGAGGAAAAAGCCTAACCGTACAGGGTGAGTCCAGGACTGTTCAGGCCTGGACTCAATTCCATTTCAATTCAGGAAGTACTCTGTAACTCCAATTCAAATCAAGGCTTTTCAATGAAGAAAAATGTAGAATTGGAATCTGTTTTACTTACTGAATAGAATTTAAAAGGACTTGATCCCAAACCTGGTTCTGTGTCCCAAATGTCAGTCTGTTCCCTACATAGTGCACTACTTTGACTAGAGTTGTCCGGGGCCAATAGGGCTGTTGTCAAAGTAGGGTACTATGTAGGGGATCGGGTACCATTTGGGAGGTACATGCATTGTTGTTGGGGGAGGGGTTTGTTTATGTCAGTCATGTGACTGTTGTGACTTTACTGTATATACCTGTGATTCATTAGCGCTTAAGAGATGTCATGTTTTTTTTGTATTTTGTTTTGCATTGTAATATTTGTAACAATGAAAAGTAATAATAATAAACATGTTGTTTTTAAAGGGTGTGTGTGTGTGTATTGTAAATGCTGTGTTATGTTTTCAACTGGAGAGATTACATCACAGAGAAGGTGAGTGGGGGAGTAGGGGTGAGTGTTGAGAGACGGAGAGGGGAGATTAGGAGGGGTGGGCAAGAGGAGGGTCAGTGAGGGGTGGAGAAGGGAGGCTTGCTAGAAGCTGTGAGCCTGACTGCTTCTCTCTTGCTGTGTTTCATTCATAAAATGCAGCAGGAGGAATAGCTTCTCCACCATTTTCACTGAGACAGTGCAGACTTGCCTCATGTTGCTAAGCAACTGCATCGGAGGGGGGTGGGGGCTCTGCTCATTCTTATCCCTCTTGAATGAACCAATCAGATCATCATCCCTCTACACCCCCTCCATTCCTCCATCCCAATGTGTTCAGTGATCCTGTCTCTTCTCCCTCCATTCCTCCATCCCAATGTGTTCAGTGATCCTGTCTCTTCTCCCTCTACACCCCCTACATTCCAATGTGTTCAGTGATCCTGTCTCTTCTCCCTCTACACCCCCTCCATTCCTCCATCCCAATGTGTTCAGTGATCCTGTCTCTTCTCCCTCTACACCCCCTCTATCCTAATGTGTTCAGTGATCCTGTCTCTTCTCCCTCTACACCCCCTCCATCCCAATGTGTTCAGTGATCCTGTCTCTTCTCCCTCTACACCCCCTCCATCCTAATGTGTTCAGTGATCCTGTCTCTTCTCCGTCTACACCCCCTCCATCCTAATGTGTTCAGTGATCCTGTCTCTTCTCCCTCCATTCCTCCATCCCACTGTGTTCAGTGATCCTGTCTCTTCTCCCTCTACACCCCCTCCATCCCAATGTGTTCAGTGATCCTGTCTCTTCTCCCTCTACACTGATCTTAGAACAAATGATGGATTAAATCACTGGTAGATATTAAGATTAGTACTTTGTGTTCTTCTCATAACCGTCCAGTACGTCCACCTTAGTGCTGAGGAAGGCGAGAGGAGACGTCTGCATGCTCCTCCATCTGTTTGCAACCTCTGAAGTTGACCCCGTTTTAAGTTCAACTGTGTCCTTGACAGGGATGCGCTTGCATATGTTTCCTATATTCCCAAATATATGTAGCACCACCGATATCCTTTAAAATAATCTATTGGTCCTCACTATAAAACATGATTTATTAGCGTGTGGAGTCAACGTTGATACTGTTACTACAATGTAACAGAAACAATGGAACAACCCTTGCGATGAAATAGAACGATCACTGTATCGGAAGAAACTGTTTCAAATATCTTTATCGTTACAGTTTATTTGACCAGTTACATTTTATTGTAAATATATCCCGAGCCAGGGTACGTTTCCTCGTGCGTCGTTCGTTACACAAACAAACTGAATGTGGAAGTCCTGCCGTAGCGCGGCGGCGTGCGTGACATTCATTCTGAGCAACATTCCTAAAAATAGCCTTTGCTGCTTGACGTCACTCGGCCAATCACGGATTAGTTGGGAGGGCGGGGGCAACGCGAGGCCATTCCGTCTGACGGCCAATGGTATTTCGCCAAACAGGGCCCGTTCCGTTAGCTCCGCCCACAAGCCTATAGCACCGAGCCAATCAGAATCCCGCGAAAGGAGCGACTGTGGGCGTGTACATCTTCCAGTAGGAAAATAATCAGTGACGTCACTCAACGGTGTTTTTGCATGTAAAAGGGCGGAATCTTGGTTTTGTTGACGGACGGTAATGATCCAATCTGAGCACTTTACTAGTTTGACACACTGACAGGTGGCCAATCAGTGTCCTTCACTCCGTTATCAGTCGGGCTAGATTCAGCCAATGGGCTCTATGGATGGGCCTCGATCGTCTGTCGGCTGTAGTCGGTCACTCGGCTTGCTTCACACCGAAAGCTACAGTAGGCTATGTTGATTCTGGTGATTTCCCGACCTCATCGGGTTCGGTAAAACGACATCCTCGGAGCCGGGTTCGGGAAAGGAAAGGGGACTAGGCATCCGGCTCGGAGAGTGGCCACCTTGCACGGTGCGAAAACGGGGTATTTGCGCTGGGGAGAGGCGTGGGGCCTCGATCGGCGGGGGCTGCACGGAGGGACAGGCGGGGACAGACGAACCGACCGAGTCGGGCTGGATGCGCTGGACTCGGCCCGGAGCGCTGCGGTTCCAGCCAAGCACCATACCACAGCCCAAGACAGAAAGACGAGACACGGACGTCGCTGTCTCCATTCCGGACTATAAAACAATTTCTTCTTTTTATAACGGTTCTATACTGTAGAGGGGAACAGGTGAGCTCACTGCCAGTCTAGACTGCAGCTGTCAAGCTATTTCAGTCCGGACCGACTGGTTTTGGGAGAACGAACGGACCGACTGCTGGACTCAGCTTGGACCGGGTCCTGGACAGTCCAGGGCGGGTTGTGGAGCTCGGATCGCCCGCTGACGGCCTGCCATCATGGGCAACGTGCCCACGGCCAAGAAGGGGAGCGAGATGGAGAGTGGTGGGTATCATTACGGTGTCGCTCAGAATGATCAGTCTACCTGTCTGTTCACGTCTCTCTAACTGTCTCTCCTGGGGGGACACCATGCACCCCTGAAGTTTTGAGGGTATAGGCTACTCAGGATATCCAGTATTCTATGCATGCTTACAACTGTGTAATACAAAAAAAAATAGATCAATAATCACATTTATTTTATAAAGTCCTTTTAACATCAGCAGTTGTCACAAAGAGCTTTCCAGATACCCAGACTAAAACCCCCAAAGAGCAGGAAATACTGAGAGAAATATAGGCCTACACGGGCCTATTCATCTATAGGTCTACACGGGCGTATTCATCTATAGGTCTACACAGGCCTATTCATCTATAGGTCTACACGGGCGTATTCATCTATAGGTCTACACAGGCCTATTCATCTATAGGTCTACACGGACCTATTCATCTATAGGTCTACACGGGCCTATTCATCTATAGGTCTACACGGGCCTATTCATCTATAGGTCTACACGGGCGTATTCATCTATAGGTCTACACAGGCCTATTCATCTATAGGTCTACACGGACCTATTCATCTATAGGTCTACACGGGCCTATTCATTGAATACTTTGTAGCTTACTTCCATATAGCCACATTTGAGCATTCTAGAACATTACAGTTTTAGAACATTACAGTTCTAGAACATTACAGTTCTAGAACATTACAGTTTTAGAACATTACAGTTTTAGAACATTACAGTTCTAGAACATTACAGTTTTAGAACATTACAGTTCTAGAACATTACAGTTCAAGAACAATACAGTTTTAGAACAATACAGTTTTAGAACAATACATATTTAGAACAATACAGTTTTAGAACAATACAGTTCCAGAACAATACAGTTTTAGAACAATACAGATTTAGAACAATACAGTTTTAGAACAATCCAGTTCTAGAACTTTACAGTTCTAGAACCTAGATTATCTTGTGAGTAGAGTTATTATTTATGAGTCTGATTGTGGACATATTGTCCATCACGCTAAGCTTATATCTGGTTGATGGATAAACAAAGTGACAGGTAGAAACTGAGATTATAGGTCATGATGTGATGTTTGAATCCCAGATTTCCCCTTTTATATGCCTGATGTTTGAATCCCAGATTGCCCCTTTTATATGCCTGATGTTTGAATCCCAGATTGCCCCTTTTAAATGCCTGATGTTTGAATCCCAGATTTCCCCTTTTAAATGCCTGATGTTTGAATCCCAGATTGCCCCTTTTAAATGCCTGATGTTTGAATCCCAGATTGCCCCTTTTAAATGCCTGATGTTTGAATCCCAGATTGCCCCTTTTAAATGCCTGATGTTTGAATCCCAGATTGCCCCTTTTAAATGCCTGATGTTTGAATCCCAGATTGCCCCTTTTAAATGCCTGATGTTTGAATCCCAGATTGTCCCTTTTAAATGCCTGATGTTTGAATCCCAGATTGCCCCTTTTATATGCCTGATTCCCCCAGTGCCTTTAAGCTACAATTTTTGTAGAAGTAGGCCGTGATGTATTAGTTCAGGGAACAGTGTTGGAGTTGGATGTTGGCCAGTGTTCCAGACAGGTACAGTATGTTATCACCCAGCAGCACCAGCAGGACAGGGTGTCTTTTTGCAGGCCAGGTGTAAGAATGGCCACGTTGCTGTTAGATACCGTTACCAGGCGGCATGTTGGAGGCCCGGGCGCAGGCTGTAGAACTGCAGGGCAGGTGGTGGTGGGGTAGTTAGTAGAGGTGCTGACTAACAGACAGTAGACTGTATGCAGCAAGACAGAGCAGTACACTCTTTCTAAAGCTCCCAGTCATTTCTTATCTCCCTGAAGGAGACACTGGGATGCTGAAACATTGGTGCTTTACCCAATCAATGACTAGCAGTGACTCTTGTTTTATAGCCTACAGGGGTAGTTAGGTTATAACAGTTTATAATAGTTAGGTTATAACAGTTTATAATAGTTAGGTTATAACAGTTTATAATAGTTAGGTTATATCAGTTTATAGTAGTTAGGTTATAACAGTTTATAATAGTTAGGTTATAACTGTTTATAATAGTTAGGTTATAATAGTTTATAATAGTTAGGCTATAACAGTTTATAATAGTCGCTTATAATGAGTCTTTCCTGAGCCAACTGTGGAGGATACTGTATAATGGAGGATACTGTATAATGGATACTGTATAATGGATACTGTATAATGAGGATACTGTATAATGGATACTGTATAATGGAGGATACTGTATAATGGAGGATACTGTATAATGGAGGATACTGTATAATGGAGGATACTGTATAATGGATACTGTATAATGGAGGATACTGTATAATGGAGGATACTGTATAATGGATACTGTATAATGGAGGATACTGTATAATGGAGGATACTGTATAATGGATACTGTATAATGGAGGATACTGTATAATGGAGGATACTGTATAATGGATACTGTATAATGGAGGATACTGTATAATGGATACTGTATGATGGAGGATACTGTATAATGGAGGATACTGTATAATGGAGGATACTGTATGATGGATACTGTATAATGGAGGATACTGTATAATGGATACTGTATAATGGAGGATACTGTATAATGGATACTGTATAATGGATACTGTATAATGGATACTGTATAATGGAGGATACTGTATAATGGAGGATACTGTATAATGGAGGATACTGTATAATAAGGATACTGTATAATGGAGGATACTGTATAATGGAGGATACTGTATAATGGATACTGTATAATGGAGGATACTGTATAATGGAGGATACTGTATAATGGAGGATACTGTATAATGGAGGATACTGTATAATGGATACTGTATAATGGATACTGTATAATGGAGGATACTGTATAATGGAGGATACTGTATAATGGATACTGTATAATGGAGGATACTGTATAATAAGGATACTGTATAATGGAGGATACTGTATAATGGAGGATACTGTATAATGGATACTGTATAATGGATACTGTATAATGGAGGATACTGTATAATGGAGGATACTGTATTACTGTAAGGATACTGATGATGGATACTGTATAATGGAGGATACTGTATAATGGATACTGTATAATGGAGGATACTGTATAATGGATACTGTATAATGGAGGATACTGTATAATGGGGATACTGTATAATAGGATACTGTATAATGGGATACTGTATAATGGGGATACTGTATAATGGATACTGTATAATGGATTACTGTATAATGGAGGATACTGTATAATGGAGGATACTGTATAATGGATACTGTATAATGGATACTGTATAATGGAGGACTACTGTATAATGGTACTGTATAATGTCGGATACTGTATAATGGAGGTACTGTATAATGGATACTGTATAATGGAGGATACTGTATAATGGAGGATGTATAATGGATTACTGTATAATGGAGGATACTGTATAATGGAGGATACTGTATAATGGATACTGTATAATGGAGGATACTGTATAATGGATACTGTATAATGGAGGATACTGTATAATGGATACTGTATAATGGAGGATACTGTATAATGGATACTGTATAATGGAGGATACTGTATAATGGAGGATACTGTATAATGGATACTGTATAATGGAGGATACTGTATAATGGATACTGTATAATGGAGGATACTGTATAATGGAGGATGCTGTATAATGGAGGATACTGTATAATGGATACTGTATAATGGAGGATACTGTATAATGGATACTGTATAATGGAGGATACTGTATAATGGAGGATACTGTATAATGGATACTGTATAATGGAGGATACTGTATAATGGAGGATACTGTATAATGGAGGATACTGTATAATGGAGGATACTGTATAATGGATACTGTATAATGGATACTGTATAATGGAGGATACTGTATAATGGATACTGTATAATGGAGGATACTATATAATGGATATTGTATAATGGAGGATACTGTATAATGGAGGATACTGTATAATGGAGGATACTGTATAATGGATACTGTATAATGGAGGATACTGTATAATGGAGGATACTGTATAATGGATACTGTATAATGGAGGATACTGTATAATGGATACTGTATATGAGGATACGTATAATGGAGGATACTGTATAATGGAGGATACTGTATAATGGAGGATACTGTATAATGGGGATACTGTATAATGGATACTGTATAATGAGGATACTGTATAATGGATACTGTATAATGGAGATACTGTAGAATGGATACTGTATAATGGAGGATACTGTATAATGGAGGATACTGTATAATGGCGGATACTGTATAATGGATACTGTATAATGGATACTGTATAACGGGAGGATACTGTATAATGGATACTGTATAATGGAGGATACTGTATATGGATACTGTATAATGGAGGATACTGTATAAATGATACTGTTATAATGGATGATACTGTATAATGGTATACTGTAGTAATGGATACTGTATAATGGAGGATACTGTATATGTAGAACTGTATAATGGAGGATACTGTATAATGGAT
>NC_042994.1:22190716-22212787 GCF_901001165.1 Salmo trutta
AGGTTGTAAAGCTGAAACAGATATAACATACTCTGTCTCTGTCTCTCTCAGGTTGTAAAGCTGAAACAGATATAACATACTCTGTCTCTGTCTCTGTCTCTCTCAGGTTGTAAAGCTGAAACAGATATAACATACTCTGTCTCTGTCTCTGTCTCTCTCAGGTTGTAAAGCTGAAACAGATATAACATACTCTGTCTCTCTCTGTCTCTGTCTCTCTGTCTCTCTCTGTCTCTGTCTCTCTGTCTCTCTCTGTCTCTCTCTCTGTCTCTCTCTGTCTCTCTCTCTGTCTCTGTCTCTCTGTCTCTGTCTCTCTCACTGTCTCTCTCTCTGTCTCTCTGTCTCTGTCTCTCTCAGGTTGTAAAGCTGAAACAGATAGAACATACTCTGAATGAGAAGCGTATTCTAACGGCTGTCAGCTTCCCTTTCCTGGTACAAGTAGAGTTCTCCTTCAAGGTACACACTATCTCTGTGTGTGTGTGCATGTGTGTGTATACCAAACATTAGGAACCCCTTCCTGATATTGACTTGCACCCCTCCCCCCTTTTGCCCTCAGAACAGCCTCAATTCGTGGGGGTATGGACTCTACAAGGTGTTGAAAGCGTTCCACAGGGATGCTGGCCCATTGTTGACTCCAATGCTTCCCACAGTTGTGTCAAGTTTGCTGGATGTCCTTTGGGTGGTGGATCATTCTTGATACACACGGGAAACTGTTGAGCGTGAAAAACCCAGCAGCGTTGAAGTTCTTGACACAACGGTGCGCCCGGCACCTACTACCATACCCACTACCATACCCACTACCATACCCCTCCCCTCCCCTACCACCCCACCCATACCACTACCATACCATACTACCATACCCCACTACCATACCCACTACCATACCCAAAATACCATACCACTACCCATACCATACCATACACCATAACCACTACCATACCCATCCATAACCCACTCCCATACCCATCCCATACCCACTACCATACCACTACCATACTACTACCATACCATACCATTCCCACTACCCATACATACCCCACTACCATACCCACTACCAACCACTACATACCCACTACCATACACCATACCCACTACCATACCCACTACCATACCCACTACCATACCCACTACCATACCCACTACCATACACCATACCCACTACCATACCCACTACCATACCCACTCCCATACACCATACCCACTACCATACCACTACCATACCCACTCCCATACACCATACCCACTACCATACCCACTACCATACCACTACCATACCCACTACCATACCCACTCCCATACCCACTCCCATACCCACTACCATACCCACTACCATACCATACCCACTACCATACCCACTACCATACCCACTCCCATACACCATACCCCACTACCATACCCACTACCATACCCAATCCCATACCCACTACCATACCCACTCCCATACACCATACCACTACCATACCACTACCATACCCACTCCCATACACCATACCCCTACCATCCCACTCCCATCCCCCTACCATACACCATACCACTACCATACCCACTCCCATACACCATACCCACTACCATACCACTCCCATACCCACTACCATACACCATACCATACATACCATACCATACCCACTCCCAACCATACCATCCCCATACCCACTACCATACCCACTACCATACACCATACCCACCTACCCATACCATACCATACCCACTACACTCCCACACTCCCATCCCACTACCATACCCACTACCATACCCACTACCATCCCACTACCATACCACTACCATACCACTACCATACCCACTACCATACCACTCCCATTCCCACTACCATATCCACTACCATACCACTACCATTCCCCACTACCATACCCACTACCATACCCACTACCATTCCCACTACCATACCCACTACCATACCCACTACCATTCCCACTACCATACCCACTACCATACCCACTACCATACCCACTACCATACCCACTACCATACCCACTCCCATACCCACTACCATACCCACTACCATTCCCACTACCATACCCACTCCCATTCCCACTACCATACCCACTCCCATTCCCACTACCATACCCACTACCATACACCATTCCCACTACCATACCCACTACCATACACCATTCCCACTACCATTCCCACTACCATTCCCACTACCATACACCATACCCACTACCATACCCACTACCATTCCCACTACCATACCCCTACCAAACCCACTACCATACCACTACCATACCACTACCATACCCACTACCATACCCACTACCATTCCCACTACCATACCCCTACCATACCCACTACCATACCCACTACCATTCCCACTACCATACCCACTACCATTCCCACTACCATACCACTACCATACACCATACCCACTACCATACACCATACCACTACCATACACCATACCCACTACCATTCCCACTACCATACCACTACCATTCCCACTACCATACACCATACCCACTACCATTCCCACTACCATACCCACTACCATTCCCACTACCATACCACTACCATTCCACTACCATACCACTACCATACACCCATACCACTACCATACCATACCCACTACCATTCCCACTACCATACCACTACCATACCCACTACCATACACCATACCCACTACCATTCCCACTACCATACCACTACCATTCCCACTACCATACCACTACCATACACCATACCCACTACCATACACCATACCCACTACCATACCCACTACCATTCCCACTACCATACCACTACCATACCACTACCATACCCACTACCATTCCCACTACCATACCACTACCATTCCCACTACCATTCCCACTACCATACCACTACCATACACCATACCACTACCATACACCACACCCACTACCATACCCACTACCATTCCCACTACCATTCCCACTACCATACCCACTACCATACCACTACCATACACCATTCCCACTACCATTCCCCCTACCATTCCCACTACCATACACCATACCCACTACCATACACCATACCCACTACCATACCACTACCATTCCCACAACCATACACCATACCCACTACCATACCCACTACCATTCCCACTACCATTCCCACTACCATTCCCACTACCATTCCCACTACCATACCCACTACCATACCACTACCATACACCATACCCCACTACCATACACCATACCCACTATCATACCCACTACCATACCCACTACCATACCACTACCATACACCATACCCACTACCATACCCACTACCATTCCCACTACCATACCACTACCATACACCATTCCCATTACCATTCCCACTACCATTCCCACTACCATACCACTACCATACACCATACCCACTACCATACCCACTACCATTCCCACTACCATACCCACTACCATACCACTACCATACACCATACCCCTACCATACCCACTACCATACCACTACCATACACCATACCCACTACCATTCCCACTACCATACCCACTACCATACCACTACCATACACCATACCCACTACCATTCCCACTACCATACCCACTACCATACCCACTACCATACCACTACCATACACCATACCCACTACCATACACCATACCCACTACCATACACCATACCCACTACCATTCCCACTACCATACCCACTACCATACCACTACCATACACCATACCCACTACCATTCCCACTACCATACCCACTACCATTCCCACTACCATAATATACCACTACCATACACCATTCCCACTACCATTCCCACTACCATACCCACTACCATACCCACTACCATACCCACTACCATTCCCACTACCATTCCCACTACCATACCCACTACCATACCCACTACCATACCCCCTACCCCACTACCATACCCACTACCATACCCACTACCATACCATACCCACTACCATACCCACTACCATTCCCACTACCATACCACTACCATACACCATTCCCACTACCATTCCCACTACCATTCCCACTACCATACCACTACCATACACCATACCACTACCATACCCACTACCATTCCCACTACCATACCCACTACCATACCCACTACCCATACCACTACCATTCCCCCTACCATACCCACTACCATACCACTACCATACACCATACCCACTACCATACCACTACCATACACCATACCCACTACCATTCCCACTACCATTCCCACTACCATACCCACTACCATACCACTACCATACACCATACCCACTACCATTCCCACTACCATACCCACTACCATTCCCCACTACCATACCCACTACCATTCCCACTACCATACCCACTACCATACCACTACCATACACCATACCCACTACCATACACCATACCACTACCATACACCATACCCACACCCATACCACCATACCATACCCCTCACAATTTCCCACTACCATACCCACTACCATACCACTACCATACCCATTACCCACTACCATTCCCACTACCATACCCACTACCATACCCACTACCATACCACTACCATACACCATTCCCACTACCATTCCTACTACCATACCCCATACCCCCTACCATACACCATACCCACTACCATACACCATACCCACTACCATTCCCACTACCATACCCACTACCATACCACTACCATACACCATACCCACTACCATATACCATTCCCACTACCATACACCATTCCCACTACCATTCCCACTACCATTCCCACTACCATTCCCCACTACCATACACCATTCCCACTACCATACACCATTCCCACTACCATACCCACTACCATACCCACTACCATACCACTACCATACCCACTACCATACACCATACCCACTACCATACCCACTCCCATTCCCACTACCATACCCACTACCATACCCACTACCATTCCCACTACCATACCCATTCCCACTACCATACCCACTACCATACCCACTACCATACCACTACCATACCACTACCATACCCACTACCATACCCACTACCATACCCACTACCATACCCACTACCATTCCCACTACCATTCCCACTACCATACCACTACCATACACCATACCCACTACCATACCACTACCATACCCACTACCATACCCACTACCATACCACTACCATACCACTACCATACCCCATACCCACTACCATACCCACTACCATACCACTACCATACCCACTACCATTCCCACTACCATTCCCACTACCATACCACTACCATACACCATACCCACTACCATACCACTACCATACCCACTACCATACCCACTACCATTCCCACTACCATTCCCACTACCATTCCCACTACCATACACCATACCCACTACCATTCCCACTACCATACACCATTCCCACTACCATTCCCACTACCATTCCCACTACCATACCCACTACCATACCCACTACCGTACCACTACCATACCACTACCATACACCATACCACTACCATACCCACTCCCATTCCCACTACCATACCCACTACCATACCACTACCATACACCATACCCACTACCATACCCACTACCATACCACTACCATACCCCATACCCACTACCATACCACTACCATACACCATACCCCCTACCATTCCCACTCCCATTCCCACTACCATACACCATACCCACTACCATACCACTACCATATCCACTACCATACCCACTACCATTCCCACTACCATACCCCCTACCATACACCATACCCACTACCATACCCACTCCCATTCCCACTACCATACACCATACCCACTACCATACCACTACCATACCCCATACCCCCTACCGTACCCCCTACCATACCCACTACCATACCACTACCATACACCATACCCCCTACCATTCCCACTACCATACACCATACCCCCTACCATACCACTACCATACACCATACCCCTACCATACCCACTACCATACCACTACCATACCCACTACCATACCCACTCCCATTCCCACTACCATACCCACTACCATACACCATACCCCCTACCATACCACTACCATACACCATACCCACTACCATACCTACTACCATACCCACTACCATACCCACTCCCATTCCCACTACCATACCCACTACCATACACCATACCCCCTACCATACCCACTACCATACCCACTACCATATCCACTACCATACCCACTACCATACCCACTCCCATTCCACTACCATACCCACTACCATACACCATACCCCCTACCATACCCACTACCCATACCCCCTACCATACCCACTACCATACCCACTACCATACCCACTACCATACCACTACCATACCACTACCATACCACTACCATACCCCCTACCATACCCACTACCATACCCACTACCATACCACTACCATACCACTACCATACACCATACCCACTACCATAACCTGTTCAAAGACACTGAAAACTTTTGTCTTGCCCATTCACCTTCTGAATGACACATACACAATCCATGTCTCAAGGCTCAAAACTCCTTCTTTAACCTGTCTCCTCCCCTTCATCTACACTGATTGAAGTGGATTTAACAAGTGACATCAATAAGGGATCATAACTTTCACCTGGATGCACCTGGTCAGTCTGTCATGGAAAAAACAGGTGTTCATAATGTTTTGTATACTCAGTGTACGTCTGTGTGTCTGTTTCTGTGTGTGTGTGTCTGTTTCTGTGTGTGTGTGTGTGTGTGTGTGTGTGTGTGTGTGTGTGTGTGTGTATCAGTAACAGATCCTGTCTGTTCTGCAGGACAACACTAACCTGTACATGGTGATGGAGTATGTACCTGGTGGAGAGATGTTCTCTCATCTACGACGAATCGGCAGGTTCAGGTACGTCTACACAGCAGAGCTGAGCAGTCTGAAATCCCACTCCTCGCTCACAGAGCGGTCCGGCGCTCAACTCCTCGCTCACGGAGCGGTCCGGCGCTCAACTCCTCGCTCACGGAGCGGTCCGGCGCTCAACTCCTCGCTCACATAGCGGTCCGGCGCTCAACTCCTCGCTCACAGAGCGGTCCGGCGCTCAACTCCTCGCTCACGGAGCGGTCCGGCGCTCAACTCCTCGCTCACGGAGCGGTCCGGCGCTCAACTCCTCGCTCACAGAGCGGTCCGGCGCTCAACTCCTCGCTCACGGAGCGGTCCGGCGCTCAACTCCTCGCTCACGGAGCGGTCCGGCGCTCAACTCCTCGCTCACGGAGCGGTCCGGCGCTCAACTCCTCGCTCACTGAGCGGTCCGGCGCTCAACTCCTCGCTCACGGAGCGGTCCGGCGCTCACGTCCTTTCCCTCGCTAAAAATCACACGACTACCGCTCCAAATTCACTCCATTCATTTTGTTGTATAAAAAAAGCTCCTTTAACAAACTCCTCATCTACTTTTGTGACTTTGTACCGTTTGGTTTTGAAGCAGGCTGTCTTAAGAAGCTTCAACATCCTGTCATATGCTATTGAACCAGGAACTAGCTGATGATATGCTGCTGCTGTGTTAAAAACGACAGTATTTTTCTCTCATTCGTTGACGATCAGATACTTCAGTCGGTTCTGTTGTCCTCACATTTATCAGTTGATAGACAACTTAACACTGTTACACACTTAGACTACTGTTTTTTTAACAATAGCCTAAATAAACATCTCCTGTAAACATCTCCTGTAAACATCTCCTGTAGACATCTCCTGTAAACATCTCCTGTAAACATCTCCTGTGCTGCTGCATGGGTCCATTGGTTGTCTTACTGTCTGTTACACAGGCTGTGACCTATTTCTTGGTTGACTCATATCAACATCTCTGCATGTGGGGTAGGCTAAAGAAATACAACCGAATAGGCCTAATTAAAAGAGCAGTGATGATGGAAATGCTAAATGCTAAAGTGCTGGGTAGAGCATATGACTGGAGCTGGTGGCTGAGAGGCCGACACTCCAAACATTTTTATATCCGCTCCTCGCTCCACTCCACTCCACACACACACACACACACACACACACACACACACACACACACACACACACACACACACACACACACACACACACACATATATATGCTACTGGATTGGGCTAGATTGTAGATTATATTCAAATTCAATGCAATAGAATAGATTCAAGTCTATCCTCCTTGATTCTGTTCTACTGTGTTCTATTTAGTTACTGTAGTACTGTCATCTATTCTACTGTATTCTATTTAGTTACTGTAGTACTGTCATCTATTCTACTGTATTCTATTTAGTTACTGTAGTACTGTCATCTATTCTACTGTATTCTATTTAGTTACTGTAGTACTGTCATCTATTCTACTGTATTCTATTTAGTTACTGTAGTACTGTCATCTATTCTACTGTATTCTATTTAGTTACTGTAGTACTGTCATCTATTCTACTGTGTTCTATTTAGTTACTGTAGTACTGTCATCTATTCTACTGTATTCTATTTAGTTACTGTAGTACTGTCATCTATTCTACTGTGTTCTATTTAGTTACTGTAGTGCTGTCATCTATTCTACTGTATTCTATTTAGTTACTGTAGTACTGTCCTCTATTCTACTGTATTCTATTTAGTTACTGTAGTACTGTCATCTATTCTACTGTATTCTATTTAGTTACTGTAGTACTGTCATCTATTCTACTGTGTTCTATTTAGTTACTGTAGTACTGTCATCTGTTCTACTGTGTTCTATTTAGTTACTGTAGTACTGTCATCTATTCTACTGTGTTCTATTTAGTTACTGTAGTACTGTCATCTATTCTACTGTGTTCTATTTAGTTACTGTAGTACTGTCATCTATTCTACTGTATTATATTTAGTTACTGTAGTACTGTCATCTATTCTACTGTGTTCTATTTAGTTAATGTAGTACTGTCATCTATTCTACTGTGTTCTATTTAGTTACTGTAGTACTGTCCTCTATTCTACTGTGTTCTATTTAGTTACTGTAGTACTGTCCTCTATTCTACTGTATTCCATTTTGTTACTGTAGTACTGTCCTCTATTCTACTGTATTCTATTTAGTTACTGTTCTACTGTCATCTATTCTACTGTGTTCTATTTAGTTACTGTAGTACTGTCATCTATTCTACTGTATTCTATTTAGTTACTGTTCTACTGTCATCTGTTCTACTGTATTCTATTTAGTTACTGTAGTACTGTCATCTGTTCTACTGTATTCTATTTAGTTACTGTTCTACTGTCATCTGTTCTACTGTATTATGTTTAGTTACTGTTCTACTGTCATCTGTTCTACTGTATTATGTTTAGTTACTGTTCTACTGTCATCTGTTCTACTGTATTATGTTTAGTTACTGTTCTACTGTTGTTGTCTTCTCTGCTTATTTGCTTATTCATCTCTCTCTCTCTTTCTCTCCCTTCCTCTCTCTCTTTCTCTCTCTCTTTCTCTCTCCCTTCCTCTCTCTCTCCATCTCTCTCTCTCTCCCTTCCTCTCTCTCTCGTGTAGTGAGCCTCATGCTCGGTTCTACGCGGCTCAGATTGTCCTCACCTTTGAGTACCTGCACGCCCTGGACCTCATCTACCGAGACCTGAAACCGGAGAACCTGCTCATAGACCAGCAGGGCTACATACAGGTGACATAGCATGACATAGAGCTACATACAGGTGACATAGGACGATATAGAGCTGCATACAGGTGACATAGGATGACGTAAAGCTACATACAGGTCATTTAACCTGATGTAGGGCTATGAACAGGTGACATAAACCGACATAAGGCTATGTACGGGCTACACACATTAGGTTGTAATATTTTTATTTAGGATGTTATAAACGGGACAAAACCGAGGCGGGGAATCAAAGGATTGTTGACAACATGTAAACTATATTTCCTCTCCAAGTCTTCATTGAAAAAAGACAAATGTGCACAATAAGCACTTGTTTCTCAAATACAGAGCATTCAGAAGGTATTCAGACCCCTTGACTTTTCCAACATTTTGTTACATTTACAGCCTTGTTCTAAAATGAATTAAATCGGTTTTTTTCCCTCATCAATCTACACGCAATACCCCATAATGTCAAAGCAAAAACAGGTTTTTAGTTTAAAAAAATACTTAAATATCACATTTACATAAGTATTCAGACCCTTTACTCAGTGCTTTGTTGAAGCACCTTTGGCAGCGATTACAGCCTCGAGTCTTCTTGGGTATGATGCTACAAGCTTGGCACACCTGTATTTGGGGAGTTTCTCCCATTCTTCTCTGCAGATTCTCTCAAGCTCTGTCAGGTTGGATGGGGAGTGTCGCTGCACAGCTATTTTCAGGTTTCTCCAGAGACGTTATATTGGGTTCAAGTCCGGGCTCTGGCTGGATCACTCAAGGACATTCAGAGACTAGTCCGAAGCCACTCCTGCATTGTCTTGGCTGTGTGCTTAGGGTCGTTGTCCGGTTGGAAGGTGAACCTTCTCCCCAGTTTGTGGTCCTGAGCGCTCTGGAGCAGGTTTTCATCAAGGTTCTGTCTGTGCTCCATTCATCTTTCCCTCAATCCTGACTAGTCTCCCAGTCCCTGCCGCTGAAAAACATCCCCACAGCATGATGCTGCTACCACCATGCTTCATTGTAGGGATGGTGCCAGGTTTCCTCCAGAGGAGATGCTTGGCATTCAGGCCAAATAGTTCAATCTTGATTTCATCAGACCAGAGAATCTTGTTTCTCATGATCTGAGAGTCTTTAGGTGCCTTTTGGGAAAACTCCAAGCAGGCTGTCATGTGCCTTTTACTGAGGAGTGACACAGCATTCTGCAGCGATACGCCATCCCATCTGGTTTGCTTAGTGGGACTATCATTTGTTTTTCAGGACAACGACCCAAAAAACACCTCCAGGATGTGAAAGGGCTATTTGACCAAGAAGGACAGTGATGGAGTGCTGTATCAGATGACCTGGGCTCCACAATCACCCGACCTCAACCCAATTGAGATGGTTTTGGATGAGTTAGAACGCAAAGTGAAGGAAAAGCAGCCAACAAGCGCCCAGCATATGTGGGAACTCCTTTAAAACTGTTGGAAAAGCATTCCTCGTGTAGCTGGTTGAGAGAATGCCAAGAGTGTGCAAAGCTGTCATCAAGGCAAAGTGTGGCTACTTTGAAGTATATAAAATATATTTTGATTTGTTTAACACTTTTTGGGGTTACTACATGATTCCATTTGTGTTATTTCATAGTTTTGTTGTCTTCACTATTATTCTACAATGTAGAAAATAGTACAAAACCTTGAATGAGTAGGTGTGTCCAAACTTTTGACTGGTATTGTATATACATACTGAATGTAAATAAGGTTTTTATGTTTTATGAATTTGCTGACATTTCTAAACCTTTTCACTTTGTCACTATGGGGTATTGTGTATAGATTGATGAGGAACCTTTTTTATTTAATCCATTTTAGAAAAAGGTCATGGGATCTGAATACTTTCCCAATGCGCTGTGTAGTATGTACATCGTTCCAGTTGTTGGTTAGCTAGCTGGCCGATTTGAGCCATATTAGGATAGACGTGACGAGTGAAAACACCTCAAAACAAGACATGGCATCACTAACAAGATAAAACTAGTTGAAACGAACCACCTACTGTTCCCCACACGGCAGGTCCTTGTCATTGTTGCTTTCTGGCCGTTCAGAATCACAACAACACAAGGACTTCTGCCCCATCAACGTCCGTGCATGGTTTTTGGGACGTTGTCAGCTAACCGTCTGGTATAAACCCTTCCTGTGTTTACAAACATTGCCGCACGAGGGCAGAAACATTGCCGCAAGAACGGCAGCAAAAAAAATACTTTATTTACATGTTGCTTATGAGTGCATTTCACACTACTTTTGGATTATAATTGGATTTTATATGAATTTCCTGCCTAATATAATGTTTGTGTCATCATCGCAAATCAACTGCATTATACTTTGAAAAAAAAAACACTTCAGCTTCAACCAGTAAAATGGCTCTTTGGCTAGCTTTTGCTACAGCCTATATCAATGAGTGTTAGCATTCTAGCTAATAACTGCTGCATCCAAATTATTTATTTTGCAGAGATCACGACCAAACATGATCTTAGTGACTGTTCAAGCAAGAATCAAAACATCATTGTAAGCATATGAGAACCCCCCCAAAAAGTGAATTTGTTTAGAAGTAATAAAAACTTAAATCAAAGATATGTTGAATGGGAGCAGATGGCGAAGGCTTTCTCACTGCCGCCAAGAGTGACGTCAGTGTGTCTTGTCCTGTAAAGGGTTCTATTACGTTCACTTACTGTATATGTCTGTGTACCAGGCTGTACAACAGTGGTTTATAGCGCAGTCTCTGCTTCCCCCTAGTGGGAAACTGTGGTACTGCAGATTCCTCTGTAGCTACTATTTAACTACTGCATAACTGCTGTCTTTATAACTAAATATTTCCCTCCTCCTGTCTCTCTCTCAATTCAATTCAAAGGACATTATTGGCATGGGAAACATATGTTAACATTGCCAAAACAAGTGAAATAGATAATAAACAAAGGTGAAATAAGAAATCACAAATGAACAGTAAAAATTACACTCACAAAGTTTCAAAGGAATAGAGACATTTCAAATGTCATTATGGCTATGTACAGTGTTATAACGATGTGCAAATAAATATGGGTTGTATTTTCAATGGTCTCTCTCTCTCTCAGGTGACAGATTTTGGTTTTGCTAAGCGTGTGAAAGGTCGAACCTGGACACTGTGTGGAACCCCAGAGTACCTGGCCCCAGAGATCATCCTCAGCAAGGTGAGCCGCAGTGGCGTAGCACTGAATGGGATTCTGTGCAACTACTGTAATGGAACCAAAATGGAGGAGGCAGCTGTCCTGTGGCTTAGCACTGAATGGGTTTCTGTGCAACTACTTTACTGGTATCAAAATGGAGGAGGCAGCTGTCCCTGAGGCTTTACTTTACTACAGACCTCAGATACTTTCTCTCTCTACCTCCAAACCTCAATGTAACACACAACATGTTAAATCTCCTCTCTCCCTCTTTACCTCCCTACCTCCCTTCCTCTGTCCCTCCCTCCCCCCTCCGTCCCTCCCTCTCCCCCTCCCTCCTTCACCCTCTCTCCCCCTCCCTCCTTTCTCCCTCTCCTCCTCCCCTCCCTCCCCCCTCCGTCCCTCCGTCCCTCCCTCCTTTCCCCTCTCTCCCCCCTCCCTCCCATCCCCTCCTTCCCCCCTCCCTCCTTTCTCCCTCTCCCACTGCCCTCATTCCCCCTTCTTCCCTCCCTCCTCCCCTCCCCTCCCCTCCCTCCCCCTTCCCTCCCTCCTCCCCTCCCTCCTCCCCTCCCCCTTCCCTTCCCTCCTCCCTCTCTCTCCCTCTCCAGGGGTATAACAAGGCGGTAGACTGGTGGGCATTGGGTGTGTTGGTCTATGAGATGGCAGCCGGTTATCCTCCCTTCTTCGCTGACCAGCCCATACAAATTTACGAGAAGATCGTCTCTGGGAAGGTGAGCTGGGCTAGTGTAACAGACATAAGTACGTGCCGTAAGATCCCTCCATAGCTAGCTTGAAATGTCGCCAATGGAGCTATCCAATAGGATCCTTTTCTAGAGCACAACTGGTTGGCGCGTTGTTAAGGAGGGCGGTCACGTGTGTTAGCGAGGCAGAGGGCTCTGGGTTTGGGATAGTTTACCAGAGAGGGAATAAGCTAATACTGCTAAACTAGCATACTGACTGGGTTTCACTAGGCTGTGTTGCAAGTGGCACCTTTCCCTTTATGAACTACTTTTGACCAGGGCCATATCACCCGTTTCCCTTTATGAACTACTTTTGACCAGGGCCATATCACCCGTTTCCCTTTATGAACTACTTTTGACCAGGGCCATATCACCCGTTTCCCTTTATGAATACTTTTGACCAGGGCCATGGCACCCGTTTCCCTTTATGAATACTTTTGACCAGGGCCATATCACCCGTTTCCCTTTATGAACTACTTTTGACCAGGGCCATATCACCCGTTTCCCTTTATGAATACTTTTGACCAGGGCCATATCACCCGTTTCCCTTTATGACCTACTTTTGACCAGGGCCATATCACCCGTTTCCCTTTATGAACTACTTTTGACCAGGGCCATATCACCCGTTTCCCTTTATGAATACTTTTGACCAGGGCCATATCACCCGTTTCCCTTTATGACCTACTTTTGACCAGGGCCATATCACTTTGTGTGTAACACTTTGCACTATTGAAACATACATGCAACTATAATATATCGACTATAATCAAAGCATTATTTCAAAAACACAACTCGAGTTTCATTCCAAATGTCCCAGTCAGGAACAAAGTGTGTTGCGTGGAGTGTGTGATGACACGGCCGTCAGAGAAGGTAGGGTCACACAGGGAGATGATCTGCTCACACCTCTCTTCTGTAGAGACGCTGAATGTCGCCTAAAAGTGACCAGCTTGCATCCCTGGGTAGTCTCTCTTTGGACTCAGTGCTTCAGTGTTCTGACACTCCTAGAATGGATCCCTATGGGCCCTGTTCAAATGTAGTGCGCTATTTAGGGCATAGGATGCCATTTGGGACTTCTACCTACCCTACACTATATATATACATTTGAAGTTGTTTTTCAACCACTCCACAAATGTATTTTTAACAAACTATAGTTTTGGCAAGTCGGTTAGGACATCTACTTCATGCATGACACAAGTCATCTTTCCAACAATTGTTTACAGACAGATTATTTCACTTATAATTCACTGTATCACAATTCCAGTGGGTCAGAAGTTTACATACACTAAGTTGACTGTGCCTTTAAACAGCTTGGATAATTCCAGAAAAATGATGTCATGGCTTTAGAAGCTTCTGATAGGCTAATTGACATCATTTGAGTCAATTGGAGGTGTACCTGGGGATGTATTTCAAGGCCTACCTTCAAACTCAGTGCCTCTTTGCTTGACATCATGGGAAAATCAAAAGAAATCAGCCAAGACCTCAGAAAGAAATGTGTAGACCTCCACAAGTCTGGTTCATCCTTGTGAGCAATTTCCAAACGCCTGAAGGTACCACGTTCATCTGTACAAACAATAGTACGCAAGTATAAACATCATGGGACCACGCAGCCGTCATACCACTCAGGAAGGAGACGCGTTCTGTCTCCTAGAGATGAATGTACTTTGGTGCGAAAAGTGCAAATCAATCCCAGAAAAACAGCAAGGACCTTGTGAAGATGCTTGAGGAAACAGGTACAAAAGTATCTATATCCACAGTAAAACGAGTCCTATATCGACATAACCTGAAAGGCCGCTCAGCAAGGAAGAAGCCACTGCTCTAAAACTGCCATAAAAAAAGCCAGACTACGGTTTGCAACTAAACATAGGGACAAAGATTGTACTTTTTGGAGAAATGTCCTCTGGTCTGATGAAACAAAAATAGAACTGTTTGGCCATAATGACCATTGTTATGTTTGGAGGAAAAAGGGGGAGGCTTGCAAGCCGAAGAACACCATCCCAACCATGAAGCATGGGGGTGGCAGCATCATGTTGTGGGTGTGCTTTGCTACAGGAGGGACTGGTGCACTTCACAAAATAGATGCCTTCAGGAGGGAGGAAAATTATGTGGATATATTGAAGCAACATCTCAAGACTTATTTCAGGAAGTTAAAGCTTGGTCGCAAATGGGTCTTTCAAATGGACAATGACCCCAAGCAATGACCCCAAAGTTGTGGCAAAATGGCTGAAGGACAACAAAGTCAAGGTATTGGAGTGGCCATCACAAAGCCCTGACCTCAATCCTATAGAAAATGTGTGGGCAGAACTGAAAAAGCTTGTGAGAGCAAGGAGGCCTACAAACCTGACTCAGTTACACCAGCTCTGTCAGGAGGAATGGGCCAAAATTCACCCAACTTATTGTGGGAAGCTTGTGGAAGGCTACCCAAAACGTTTGACCCAAGTTAAACAATTTAAAGGCAATGCTACCAAATACTAATTGAGTGTATGTAAACTTCTGACCCACTGGGAATGTGATGAAATAAATCAAATCTGAAATAAATCATTCTCTCTACTATTATTCTGACATTTCACATTCTTAAAATAAAGTGGTGATCCTAACTCACCAAAAACAGAGAATGTTTACTAGGATTAAATGTCAGCAATTGTGAAAAACTGAGTTTAAATGTATTTGGCTAAGGTGTATGTAAACTTCTGACTTATATATACTGCTCAAAAAAATAAAGGGAACACTTAAACAACACATCCTAGATCTGATTGAAAGAAATAATCTTATTAAATACTTTTTTCTTTACATAGTTGAATGTGCTGACAACAAAATTACACAAAAATAATCAATGGAAATCCAGTTTATCAACCCATGGAGGTCTGGATTTGGAGTCACACTCAAAATTAAAGTGGAAAACCACACTACAGGCTGATCCAACTTTGATGTAATGTCCTTAAAACAAGTCAAAATGAGGCTCAGTAGTGTGTGTGGCCTCCACTTGCCTGTATGACCTCCCTACAACGCCTGGGCATGCTCCTGATGAGGTGGCGGATGGTCTCCTGAGGGATCTCCTCCCAGACCTGGACTAAAGCATCCGCCAACTCCTGGACAGTCTGTGGTGCAACGTAGCGTTGGTGGATGGAGCGAGACATGATGTCCCAGATGTGCTCAATTGGATTCAGGTCTGGGGAACGGGCGGGCCAGTCCATAGCATCAATGCCTTCCTCTTGCAGGAACTGCTGACACACTCCAGCCACATGAGGTCTAGCATTGTCTTGCATTAGGAGGAACCCAGGGCCAACCGCACCAGCATATGGTCTCACAAGGGGTCTGAGGATCTCATCTCAGTACCTAATGGCAGTCAGGCTACCTCTGGCGAGCACATGGAGGGCTGTGCATCCCCCCAAAGAAATGCCACCCCACACCATGACTGACCCACCGCCAAACCGGTCATGCTGGAGGATGTTGCAGGCAGCAGAACGTTCTCCACGGCGTCTCCAGACTCTGTCACGTCTGTCACGTGCTCAGTGTGAACCTGCTTTCATCTGTGAAGAGCACAGGGCGCCAGTGGCGAATTTGCCAATCTTGGTGTTCTCTGGCAAATGCCAAACGTCCTGCACGGTGTTGGGCTGTAAGCACAACCCCCACCTGTGGACGTCGTGCCCTCACACCACCCTCATGGAGTCTGTTTCTGACCGTTTGAGCAGACACATGCACATTTGTGGCCTGCTGGAGGTCATTTTGCAGGGCTCTGGCAGTGCTCCTCCTGCTCCTCCTTGCACAAAGGTGGAGGTAGCGGTCCTGCTGCTGGGTTGTTGCCCTCCTACGGCCTCCTCCACGTCTCCTGATGTACTGGCCTGTCTCCTGGTAGCGCCTCCATGCTCTGGACACTACGCTGACAGACACAGCAAATCTTCTTGCCACAGCTCGCATTAATGTGCCATCCTGGATGAGCTGCACTACCTGAGCCACTTGTGTGGGTTGTAGACTCCGTCTCATGCTACCACTAGAGTAAAAGCACCGCCAGCATTCAAAAGTGACCAAAACATCAGCCAGGAAGCATAGGAACTGAGAAGTGGTCTGTGGTCACCACCTGCAGAACCACTCCTTTATTGGGGGTGTCTTGCTAATTGCCTATAATTTCCACCTGTTGTCTATTCCATTTGCACAACAGCATGTGATATTTATTGTCAATCAGTGTTGCTTCCTAAGTGGACAGTTTGATTTCACAGAAGTGTGATTGACTTGGAGTTACATTGTGTTGTTTAAGTGTTCCCTTTATTTTGTTGAGCAGTGTATATGCTACCGTTCAAAAGTTTGGGGTCACTTAGAAATATCATTTTTTTGTTGTTGAAAGAAAAGCACATTTTTTGTCCATTAAAATAACATCATCAGAAATACAGTGTAGACATTGTTAATGTTGTAAATGACTATTGCAGCTGGAAACGGCAGATTCTTTAAAAATGGAATATCTACATAGACGTACAGAGGCCCATTATCAGGAAACATCACTAGTTTTTTCCAATGGCATGTTAGCTAATTCAAGTTTATATCATTTTCATAGGCTTAGCACAGCTGAAAACTGTTGTTCTGATTTCTCGCATGGAATATCCTTCATTTCTCAGAACAAGAATAGACTGACAAGTTTCAGAAGAAAGTTCTTTGTTTCTGGCCATTTTGAGCCTGTAATCGACCCAACAAATGCTGATGCTCCAGATACTCAACTAGTCTAAAGAAGGCCAGTTTTATTGCTTCTTTAATTAGAACAACAGTTTTCAGCTGTGCTAACATAATTGCAAAAGGATTTTCTAATGATCAATTAGCCTTTTAAAATGATAAACTTGGATTAGCTAACACAATGTTTCATTGGAACACAGGAGTGATGGTTGCTGATAATGGGCCTCTGTACGCCTATGTAGATATTCCATAAAAAATCTGCCGTTTCCACCTACAACAGTCATTTACAACATTAACAATGTCTACACTGTATTTCTGATCAAATTGATGTTAATCTAATGGACAAAAAATGCGCTTTTCTTTCAAAAACAAGGATGTCTAAGTGAACCCAAACTTTTGAACGGTGGTGTGTGTGTGTGTGTGCGTGTGTGTGTGTGTGTGTGTGTGTATTTGCCTGTATATTCGCCTGTCTAGTCATTTTAGATCAGCACTGAGATGAGAACCTGGTTTGCCTTTTCCTTCTAACATCTCTCCTCCCCCTCTCCTTCTCTACTCTCCCACACTACCACTCCCCCTTCCTCTCCTCCTCTCCTCCCCCTCTCCATCCTCCACCCTCTCCTCTCCTCCCCATCGCCTCCTCACCCCTCCTCCCTCCTCCTCCACCTCCTCTCTTCCACCTCTCCTCCCCCTCCTCTCCTCCGCCCTCCTCTCTTCCCCCCATCTCCTCCTCTACTCCCCCTCTATACTCTCCCACACTACCACTTCCCCTTCCCTCCTCCTCTCTTCCCCCCTCTCCTCTCTTCCCTCCTCTCCTCCCCCTCTCCTTCTCTACTCCCCCACACTACCACTCCCCCTCTCCTCTCCTCCTCTATTCCTCCTCTCCTCTCTTCCTCCTCTCCTCCCCCCTCTCCTTCTCTACTCCCCCACACTACCACCCCCTCTCCTCTCCTCCCCCTCTCCTCTCTTCCCTCCTCTCCTCCCCCCTCTCCTCCCTCCTCTCTTCCCTCCTCTCCTCCCCTCTCCTCTCCTCCCCCAGGTGCGTTTCCCCTCCCACTTCAGCTCTGACCTGAAGGATCTGTTGAGGAATCTACTACAGGTGGACCTGACCAAGCGCTATGGCAACCTGAAGAACGGCGTCAACGACATCAAGGGACACAAGTGGTTCGCCACCACTGATTGGATCGCTGTATACCAGAGAAAGGTGAGAGGTGGGGCCTAACTGACATGTAGGGTACAGCACAATTCCAGGTAACTTTCTCAAAATGACCAGGTTTTCCAGAAATCCCCTTTGATCAAAGGACTTAACCCTCATTTCTCCTGTAAGGCGCTCTGGATAAGAGCTAAATGAATGTCATGTAAACAAATGTATTGATATGTTTCAATATGATAATTATACAGGAATCTGGTTTAGTAAAATGCAGTGATTGTTTGATAGATTTTTCAATATTTCTGTTTTATTCCTCTTCCTGTGTGTGTGTGTGTGTGTGTGTGTGTGCGTGCGTGTGCGCGTGTAGGTGGAGGCCCCGTTCGTTCCTAAGTTCAAAGGCCCAGGTGACACCAGCAACTTTGAGGAGTACGAAGAGGAGGAGATCAGAGTCTCCATCAGTGAACAATGTGCCAAGGAGTTCACTGACTTCTAGACCCAATCAGATAGAGAGGGATTGAAGGAAGAAGATAGGGAAGGAGGGAGAGAAGGAAGGAGAGAGGGAGAGAGATAGGGAGAAGGAAGAAGGGAGGGAGAGAAGGAGAGGGAAGGAAGGAAAGAGGGAGAGAGGGCGAAGGAGAGGGAGAAGGAAGGAAAGAGGGAGAGAGATAGGGAGAAGGAAGAAGAGAGAGAAGGAGGGAGAGAGGGAAGGTAAACTGGAGTACTGTCTCCTGTTGAATCACAAGCACCAGCTACGAGAGGGAGAGAAGAAGAGAGGAAGATACGGAGAGAAGAAGAGAGAGGAGAGTAAACCAGCAGTGTTCCCCTTTCTGTCCCATTTGTGGTTTTTCTACTGTTATTTATTTATTATTTAGTCTCTTTCTATGCTTCATCCTTTATGGAGTGTTGGAGTGGGACCTGTCTCTGTAACAACTGTCTCCTAACTACCATATTGGGACAGGGACCTGTCTCTGTAACAACTGTCTCCTAACTACCATATTGGGACAGGGACCTGTCTCTGTAACAACTGTCTCCTAACTACCATATTGGGACAGGGTCCTGTCTCTATAACAACTGTCTCCTAAGTACCATAATGGGACAGGCACCTGTCTCTGTAACAACTGTCTCCTAACTACCATATTGGGACAGGCACCTGTCTGTAACAACTGTCTCCTAACTAACATATTAGAACAGACAACTGTCTATGTAAAAACTGTCTCCTAACTACCATATTGGGACAGGCACCTGTCTCTGTAACAACTGTCTCCTAACTACCATATTGGGACAGGCACCTGTCTCTGTAACAACTGTCTCCTAACTAACATATTAGAACAGACAACTGTCTATGTAAAAACTGTCACCCAACTACCATAATGGGACAGGGACCTGTCTCTGTAACAACTGTCTCCTAACTACCTTATTGGGACATGGACCTGTCTCTATCTCAACTGTCTCCTAACTACCATATTGGGACAGGCACCTGTCTCTTTAACAACTGTCTCCTAACTAACATATTGGGACAGGCACCTGTCTCTGTAACAACTGTCTCCTAACTAACATATTAGAACAGACAACTGTCTATGTAAAAACTGTCACCTAACTACCATAATGGGACAGGGCCCTGTCTCTATCTCAACTGTCTCCTAACTACCATATTGGGACAGGCACCTGTCTCTGTAACAACTGTCTCCTAACTACCATATTGGGACAGGCACCTGTCTCTGTAACAACTGTCTCCTAACTACCATATTGGGACAGGCACCTGTCTCTGTAACAACTGTCTCCTAACTACCATATTGGGACAGGGCCATTCTCTGTAACAACTGTCTCCTAACTACCATATTGGGACAGGGCCATTCTCTGTAACAACTGTCTCCTAACTACCATATTGGGACAGGGCCATTCTCTGTAACAACTGTCTCCTAACTACCATATTGGGACAGGCACCTGTCTCTGTAACAACTGTCTCCTAACTACCATATTGGGACAGGGCCATTCTCTGTAACAACTGTCTCCTAACTACCATATTGGGACAGGCACCTGTCTCTGTAACAACTGTCTCCTATGTACTAGGCTAGCATATTGCTCCACACATACTGGTATGCTTTCTGAATGGCCCCCTGTTCCCTATATAGTGCACTACTTTTGACCAGACCCCTATGGGCTCTGGTCAAAAGTAGTGCACTCTAAAGGGAATAGGGTGCCATTTGGGACAAACGCACAATACTCTGCACTCACCCCACCCTTCCCCTCTCCTACCCCCCCCTGGCGTGTGTCGTCCCCCCCCCCCAGGTGGACCAAGCTCGAGGAAGCTACAGAAGGTCTTGATGTTATTGTTTCCAGTCTGGTGTGTTCTTCCTGTCCTTGTGTTAATACATACACTCAACTGTACACTTCTGTCTTGACACTAGTTCCGTTCAGATGAAATAATAATAATATGCCACATAGCAGATGCTTCTATCCAAAGTGACGGTCAGGTGTTCTGTTGTCTGGGTGTGCCCAGCGGGAATGGAACCTCTAGTGCCGTGATGCTCTTATCAACTGAGCCTCGGGGAACCAGTTCATGTTCTGCCTTCTTAATGACCTGAATTCCTTTTCTCAAATCCGGCCTAGTAGTTTACTCATTCTCACGTTAAACACATCACAACTCATTTGACATCTTGTATTAGAAAGGTGTAATTACATTCTCTAACTCAGTTGTCCAGGATTGGAAATACCATTATATTATCATTATTATTATTGTTATTATTATTATTACATTGTCTTAACACTCTTCTCCTTTGAATACAATTCCATATTCTCTTCTACTCTTTAATGTTGTGTACTGTCGCCTAATATCATAGGGCACGTCCCAATGACACCATATTCCCTACTTAGTGCACTACTTTTGACCCAGACCCTATAGAGCTCTCTG